>NW_027673625.1:0-45000 GCF_964194415.1 Vipera berus
TAGTCCTCGACTTACGACCCCAATTGAGTCCAAAATTCCTGTTGCTAAGCAAGGCAGTTGCTGAGTTTTGCCCCATTTTACGACCTTCCTTGCCACAGTTTTTAAGTGAAACACTGAAGCTGATAAGTTAGTAACCTGGTTGTTAAGTGAATCTGGCTTCCCCCATTGGCTTTGCTTGTCAGAAGGTCGCAAAAGGGGATCACGTGACCCCTGGGACACTGCAAAGGTCATAGGTATGAACCAGCATCTGAATTTTGATCACGTGATCATGGGGATGCTGCAAAGGTCATAACTGTGAAAAATGGTCATAAGTCACTTTTTTCACTGCTGTTGTAACTCTGAACGGTCACTAAACAAACTGTTCTAAGTATACAGCTTACCTGTACTTATACATTACTGCAGGGGGTCTTCAAACGTGGCCCTTTTATGACTTGTGGACTTCAACTCCCAGAATTCCTCTGCCAGGAATTCTGGGAGTTGAAGTCCACAAGTCATAAAAGGGCCACGTTTGAAGACCCGTGCATTACTGCTTGTGAGCTACTCAGCATCAAGATGAGTAATGCTCCTTCCACCAGCTCACAGTCAATGCAATTCCATTACAATGATCTTTTCCCAAAACTACTGCCTCACAAATCCACCCCATCTTTCTCCATCTTCAAAACAACCTGGCTGAAACCGTGTATTTAGATGCACCATTTCTGCACCAGAATGCTGCAGAAAGTGTGCACAATTAAACCCCATTTCATCTCGAAAAGCTAACTGGCTCCACCAATTAGTTGAGATGCATTTTCAGCACAGGAGTATCTTTGCAGATCACTGAGACGGGAGGCGTCGTGCCAAATAGCACTTTAAACTGAGAGGGTCAACTCACGGTGGAATCGGCCGAGATAAATTTTTGTAGCCTACACTAAGATTACATTAAACTCAGAAGAAAGCAGCCCGGCGCATCTCAACTCTTTGTGCATGTGTACCAATGCGCTTACTTCTCCAAAAAGCAGGCTGTTTCTTGTCTCGCATCACCCCATAACTGTAATTTCCAAAGAATCAATACAGCTGAATGCATTTGCCATCCCAGCGTAACCAGATGCAGCGTGAGATTAAAACTTCCATTACACATTCGTAGGTTTTTCAGGAAGAAAAGTGGTTTTAAAAAAATTGGCTAAGTTGCTAAGCTATTCCATAGCCATAACGCAGGCAGCGCCAGGGGGAGGGATCCAGCAGAAAAGATGCTGAAGAATTGAGAAGACATGAGGGAGATAGATGGAGCATTGGAGGCTACATTCTACTGGTTGTCCTCAACTTACAACTGTTCATTTATTTATTTTTATTTTATTTTATTTGTTTGTTTTTATATACTGCCCTTCTCCCGAGGGACTCGGGGCGGTGTACAGAGCAAGGTAAGTATACAGTTAAACAATAGTAGAAAACAAATGAAACCCCAAGTGCTATCAGGCCAGGCCGGACTGCTGGAACAGGTAGGTTTTTAAGTCGCGCCGGAAGGTGCGAAGGTCAGGGGCCATCCGGATTTCGGTAGGCAAGCAGTTCCAGAGGGTTGGCGCACCCACTGAGAATGCTCTCCCCCTGGGGGCCACCAGCCGGCATTCTCTGACCGGTGGCACCCTGAGGAGGCCCTCTCTGTGGGAGCGCACAGGACGGAGGGGTGTTGACACTGGCAGTAGGTGCTCCCGTAGGTAATCCGGACCCATGCCATGTAGGGCTTTGTATGTCATCACTAGTACCTTGAATTTCACTCGGAAGGCAACTGGAAGCCAGTGCAGCTCACGGAGGAGAGGTGTGATATGGGAGTATCGGGAAGCCCCCAAAAGTGTTCGTGCAGCTGCACTCTGCACCAGCTGAAGCTTCCGAGTGGCTCTCAAGGGCAGCCCCATGTAGAGAGCGTTGCAGTAGTCAAGGCGAGAGGTCACAAGTGCATGGGTGACTGTACGCAAGGCATCCAGGTCCAGATAGGGTCGTAGTTGGCGCACCAGTCGAACCCGAGTGAAGGCCCCCCTGGTCACAGCTGTCCTGGGGGTAGTAGTAGTAGTAGCAGTAGTAGTAGTAGTAGTAGTAGTAGTAGTAGCAGTAGCACTAGTAATGATGATGACGATGATGACGACGATGATGATGATGGAAGGGACCTTGGAGGTCACCTAGTCCAAACCCCTGCTCAGGCAAGAAACCCTACACCATTTCGGACAAACGGCTGTCCAATCTCCTCTTAAAAACTTCCAGTGTTGGAGCGTTCACCACCTCTGGAGGCAGGTTGTTCCACTGATTAATTGTTCTCACTGTCAGGAAGTTTCTCCTTAGTTCTAGGTTGCTTCTCTCCTTGGTTAGTTTCCATCCGTTGCTTCTTGTCCTGCCTTCGGGCGCTTTGGAGAATAGGTTGAGCCCCTCTCAGGGGCTGGCCACAAAGAAGAGGGAGTCAAGCTATTTTCCAAAGCACCTGAAAACAGGACAAGAAGCAACGGATGGAAACTAACCAAAGAGAGAAGCAACCTAGAACTAAGGAGAAATTTCCTGACAGTTAGAACAATTAACCAGTGGAACAACCTGCCTCCAGAAGCTGTGAATGCTCCAACACTGGAAGTTTTAAAGAAGAGATAGGACTACCATTTATCTGAAATGGTATAGGGCGGTGATGGCGAATCTTTTAGAGACCAAGTGCCCAAAAATGATGGAGTCATGGGGCCCCCATCACTGGAATTTTCCAAGCCATGATTGGACCACCATTTGTTTAGGATTCCTGCCCTAGGCAAGCAGCTGGAATAGAAGACCTCAAGCTTCTTTCCAACTCTATGCTTCTTATGATTCAGGAAATTAAATTAGTATCCGTTGACATGCTGGACTACAACTCCCATAAATCCTAGCCTAGTTAGCAGGGAATTTAGGCTAACCCGTCCCAAGGGTACCAAGTGGAAATAGGTGGAGTTACAAAATAGGATTTCAAAAAACTGAGTCATGACTTTAAGTTAGGCAGTTTTGGGGTCAGAGCCTTCGACTGTTTCCCAGGACAGCAATATCAGATAAGAAATAGTCACTGAGCAATTAAGATTACAATGCTAGCCTTACACCAAGAGGTGGAATGAGTGTGCCAGAACATCTAACCAGATTGTGGAGACGGGGAAATCTCCATTAGGGGAGAAAGGCTGAAAATTCTGTTCCAATTTGGTGAAAAAACTCAACCCACAGACACCCCCCAGAATGTGTAGAGTTCCTTGGCAGCTTCTCCAAATCATTTTTTTACCTCTTTTCTGCCGAAAAGTACAAATAATTCTTCTTGGACCTAAGTACAGGTAGTTCTCAACTTACAACCGTTCATTTAGTGACCGTTTGAAGTTACGACGGCACTGAAAAAAGTAACTCACGACCAATTTTCAGACTTACGACCCGTTGCAACACCCCCATGGTCACGTAATTAAAGTTTGGATCCTTGGCAACTGAATCTTATTTCTGACCATTGCAGTGTCCCTGGGTCATCTGATCCCCTTTGGCGACCTCCTGACGGGAAAAAAACAAAGGGGAAGCCAGATTCACTTAATAACCGCGTTATAAATTTTAACATCTGCAGTGATTTCCCCCTTAACAACGGTGGCAAGAAAGGTCGCAAAATGGGGCAAAACTCACTTAAGAAACGTCTCACCTAGCAACGGAACCTTTGGGTTCAACTGTGGCCGTACGTCGAGGACCACCTGTACCTCTCTGAGGAGGAAATGAAAAGACACTTTTCACGTGATGACCTCTTGGATGATTAAAAACCTGACATTTAAGCCTTTGTGCACTATTTTTTTTAAAAAAAAAAATAATAATTCTCCATTTGAAAAGAAAGTGCTTCTGTTTTTCCTTAAAATGTCACTCTCTCTAACTTCTCTCCTGTGGCTGAACATTTGCACTGCTGAGGCGGGTCTACGTCCAACCCATTCCTTGAAAATATACACAAGTGGATTTAACGTCCGCCATTATACAGAGGCAATGAATAAAGCAGTCTCTCAGCTGACAGAATTAAGGGAGAGCTGGGATTTTGTTCTGAACCAGCCAACTACCGGCCTTGTAATAAGGCAAACCCCTGTTCAAGCAGTAGAGACTGGAGAGCGTCTGAGGTTGCAAAGCGTCTGCCAAGTTTAATTCACAAGCAAAACAACAGAACAAGAAACACAGGAACTTGAATCCTCAAGTGGAAGGGTTGCTTTCAGCAACCAGCCCCTCCCCAAACACTCCTTTTATTTAGAGATCAGGGCGTGGCCTCCCTGTGCCTCCTCCCGAGGAGTCCCACAGCCTTTCTTTGTTTGTTCCTGCTCGACTGCCTCCTGCGTCGGGCGTCCTTGAACAGGGCCAGCTGTGGGTCATCATCCTCCGCACTATCGGGCTCACGCAGCTGAGAAGAGGGCCCCGGCTGAGGGCTCTGCGAAGCCTCCAAGCCATCATCAGCCGGTTCGTCTTCCACACCCTCCTCCTCCCCCTCATCTGAGTCATCCGATACATCTGAACCGGCTGCCGGACCCACCGGCTGGCCCTGAGTCATAACAGATTTAGGAGGCCGCTGACGCTTTTACTATTGAAGTACTGGGCAGGGGTGTCGCTTAGGCCGCTGAAGGTATATTTAAGTGCCAAATGGTCAAATCAAACACCCGCCCCACGATGTGTTCTCAGGCCTTGTTTCAAAATACCGATATTTCTTCTTGTACCAGCCACACTTCGAGATTCACCCTCTGCTTTTTTTTTTTTAACTCCAGACTATCTTTAGGAATTTTAATTCCAACATTTCAGTCTTCTGTGTCAACCCACCGAAGTGCACACGTGCCCTCCGATCATTTTTATTGTTGTGTTTCCCTGTGATTGCTCACCACAGATTCCTTTTGAACGCTCTGCTTCTCTTTTTACAGACAGGCGCGCAATCTCCCTTTCCCCAAAATCAGGATAGATAAATCTATCCCAAACTTCTCACCAATACAAGAGAATCCATTTTAATACGGAAATTTTGTCAGGGGGGAAAAAAATGCAGTGACAAATTTGATCTAACGTAACATGATAAACAATGAGAAACTAACCAGCCAAACGGAAGTGGCTAATCAAGTCTTTTGTGTAAATCTGTGCACATACCCCACCATCCAATAATTTTTATTTATTTGTTCATTTATTTGTTTGCTTGTTTATCTATCAAATCTGTATAGTCGCCCATCTCACCAAAGGCAACTCTGGGCAGTGCACAATTCATACTGTTGTGTTTCACTGTGATTGCTCAACACACATTCCTCTCCCTCTCCCTCCCTCCCTCCCCCTCCTCTCTCTCTCTCACACACACACACACACAGAGTTTCCTTTTCCAAATGATGGTAGATAAATTTACCCTAAACCTTTCACCGGTACAAGAGTATCCCTTTTAACAAATACCTTTTTTGGCTACGGACCCCCAAGATCTAACTCAAGATTTAAATCATAACACTTCTTCAAGTCTTTGCGGACCCCCTCTGATGACATTGCAGCCCTCCAGGGATCCACAGACGACAGGCTGAGAACCACTGCGATAAATTGAACGAGAAAACCATCTAACAAGGAAGCTGATTATCAATTTTGGCAAATGTTCTTCCAAGAACGATTCTGATGACCCGACGACGCCAAAAGACGCCACTGCCGCCTTCTTCTTATTGGCAAACCTAGACCTTGGCTCTTTCAGATCAACTGGCCCATTACAGAAAGAGCAAATCCAAAAGTGAAGAACATAAAATTAACCTGGAGGTTGACAAGCTGACCGCGGCGATTATTCCCTTCTCCATTATTCAACGCAAGGATTCTCAAGTTATAGACTGGGACGAAAACTACTTAGAAACTTGGTGACAGCGATCAAAAGTGGACAATTGCAATGAAATATGGTCATCCTTCCCTGACAGTCTTAGGCAGGGGTCCCCCACCCCCGGTCCATGGACTGGTATCGGGCCGTGGCATGCCAGCAACCGGTCCGTACAAACAAGCAAAGCCCTATCCAGAGGATGCAGGCAGCACACAAAACCACGCACCCTTCCAGTTCGCGGAAAAACCTCTCTCCACGGAACGGGTCCCTGGTGCCCAAATGTTGGGAACCTCTGATCTTAGGTATGATTCTGCATGCAGATAACACGTTTGAGATGTTTTTTTTCCACTGAAGACCTAGTAAGGACGAGTGCCAAGTCTTCGTGTGGTCTCCTTTTCTTTTTACGCATTTTCTTCATCTTATTTATTCAACACGTCCTGCGCAGCCCAGATCAAAATACCTTGATTCAAAGAAATCAGTGCATTTAAAACAAAACAAAAAAAACGCTCAAGCCTAACTTCAATGAATTCATTCATTTCATTCAGGAGAAATCACACACGTTCATTTATAGTGGGGTTGTTGTTGTTTTTTTTGGCAAGCCGTGCAAAAGTTGCAGGACAGAAAGAAGGACAGCAAATAAATTTAATAAATAAATTAAAATCATAGGGGGGTGGGGGGGTGGGTTTGTTACACAAATACAGGCAAACTTTTGAGTACCCGGCTCTAACCACTCATGCCTGGGCAAAAACTAACATTCGTAACTTGTTCTGCAATTAGCAGGCTGGTTTGTAAGAAACTCTGGCTATTTCTTCACGCCAACTTGGAGGAAAGCGACCCCACTCGTTAAGAAGGATGGAAACAAGGTCTCTATCAAGAGAGATTTTTTTCCATCTTCTTGTTTTCCCCTACCTCTCCTCTTCCTCACATTCCTATTTGATATGCATATGAAGAGTCCTCTTTTGTGAGTCTGAGACCTTGGCGTTTCTCGACGGCGGTGGCAGATCCCTCGGGGAACGGCAAAAGAAGATCAAACACAGCCAACCCTGGGAAAAACCCAGAAGGTCCCCATCATATTCAGAATTTGAATTTCCTCTGATTGTGGCAATGAAAGGGGGCTGGCTTCGGGTGCTCTTTCAACTCAGGTTCAACATCAGAAATATTTAGACGGGGATGATGAAACTGAGACAATTCTTTTTTTTTTAAAAAAAGGGGGGGGTACAGGATCAGGTTCAGGGCTGGCGAAACATTTTTTTTTAAATATAGAATAAGACTTTAGTTCTTTCTTTTCCGTGGAATTTATTTCCTTCCTCCTTCCCTCCATTTTCCTTCCCTTCCTCCCATTCACCTCTCCACCCGTTTCCTTCCTTCCTTCCTTCCTTCCTTCCTTCCTTCCTTCCTTCCTTCCTTCCTTCTTCTTCTTCCTGACTTCCCACCTTCTCTCCTTCTCAAACCAACACAAAATCAAAATTGCATCCAAAGAGCCCTAAATTCTAAAAACAGAATGAAGATTAGGTTTCCAAAGCGAAAGCGTTTGGATTTTGTTTTATTATTATCTGATCATCTCTTTCCCTTGACTTATACAGTGGAGACAGCCAAGAAATGGGGCAGACAGATTCGACATGGAAGTCATGTTAAAATCTCCTACATGAGTTCAAGACATACTGTAGTGTAACTGCCAACTGAAAGGAAAGGTGAACCAAATATGTCATTTTAAAGGCAGATTTTACAAGGCTTGATGTTAAAAGAGATTGAGAAAACATTTGTGAATCTGCTCTCTTGGCTTTTGCTGCCAAATTCTCATCATATGTATTTCCATGCTGAACCCAATAAAAAATTAATCCCGAAAATAGAGAGTGGACAGGCAGCTAAACCAAATGTACTATGTTCCAGTGGAATGCACATTTTAAAGAGAGATTTAAACTTTTTTTAAAAAACCTACTTAGTTCTTTTGTTCCAATCCAATGCATTTCCAACCCAGATCAGACACAAGAAGAAAAACTGGAGCCTTATACCCATAATAATTTGAAGAGGCAAACAGATATCCAGCTGACTTGACAATTAGATCGTGAAAGCCCCGTTTGGAGTAATCAAAAATGCCCTTTCTGATAACAGTGGGACTGCCATAGCGGCACTTTTCCAGTTATTTTATTTGCCTATTATTCAGAATTAATATATATATATGATCCCTTTTCTCCCCTGTACGCATCCACATATTAAGGAATATGTATACCAGCCATTGTCCAAGAGACTCAAGGAAACAGGTCAGCAAAAACACATAATAAATTTGGCTCACCCGACACTAAAAATATACCCAGCCAAATGAGGCAGAGAGTAAAAACATACTGCAAGATAAGACATCTCTCAAGTTTAAGTACTGAGCAAATAAAAATGTCTTAATCACTGTCTGTGGAGTACAGCCTTAGTGGTAAGCATACGAACTTTAGGACCGATGCACAGTGCGTAACTGGGATGTTCACACTGAAAAATAACGCTTACAAGAACGCCAGAGTAAAAGAGGAAGCCAAAAAATGGAAAGAACACCACTTTATTTTTAGCAATGTTAACATTCAAAGTAGAATATTTCCTTGATTAAATTAAATTTCAGTTTATGTAACGGATAAGGTTGCTTGGTCGCAAAATTAAGATTATCCAACGCACAGCCTCAGTAGTTTTGAAAAAGGACACGGCTGAATCTCTGTCGCTCACTTCAGCACAACGCGCACACACTTGTGATGTAACTTACCAAGAGCACAACCGTAATTCCTCGCCTGTTTAATTTTTTTTTTTAAATAACCAGTTGGCTCAAAATTAAATAAATGGTTGGACGACGCAAACGCTGTTCAAATGATGGGAATGCCGGAAGAACACTGAGAATTACAAGGAGCTGGAAGTATCCTGGAATCACTGCCAGAAGGGAATTTGAGGGCCCTTTTTTGTTTTAAACAAAGCAGAAAACGGAAGTGCCGGCTTTAGGATTCAATGGGCAACATCAAAAGAGATGCCCTTAAAAAAAAAAAGAAACAGGTTTGCATTTTGACGCTGTGGCAAAGGATTATGGTCCTTTTGATGTACCAAAGAAAGGAGAAACAGACGGTTTTTCAGAGTAGGCAGCTACGATAAATCTAAATAAAATAATAATAATAATAATAATAATAATAATAATAATAATAATAATAATAATAATACCACCACCATCAGCACTGACAAAATCACCACGAGTCAATTGCAAAAGGCAGCTTTATTTGGAATAGCTTATATCCTCCAGCGGTACTTATAAACACCATCAAAGATCAACATCTGTCTTGAGAAGGACTTGATAGGTGGATAAAAATGCCAAATCCAATCTGAACATCTGGCTGGCTGTGCAACCAACCATAGTAATAATTTTAAAAACAGTTCGGCTTTCCCCAAAATGGTTTGCGCTTTTCTGAAGCGGCAGTCTCAATGGATGGTGAATTTCACTGTCCTTTTTTTCCCCCCCGATCGCCCAACCGTCCCGCTGATGCCTCTGAATCAACGCTCTGGAAAAGTCTTCGGACTCTGGCATCCCCCACCCTCCAAAAAGGGAACTCTGGGAATTGTAGTCCCCAAACCTGCCCTGCCCTCTAAATAACTCATACTGAAAGTCTGACCCAAGGGTTGGGGTTTTTGGTTTTTTTTTTGTTTTGTTTTTTTTGGCACACTCCCAAATGTCCATTTGCGACATTTTTCCAGTTCAGTGGAGTCTTCGGGTGTCAATGTTGGTTTAGTCCTGAAGTTTCAAAGAGGAGATTTGGAAGAAAAGCAAGACAAGGTAGATGAAGGAGGCTCCCAGAGGTCCTGGCAATAATCCCACGAACACGGAACGAGGCCGATGTCAGACAAAATCTCTCCCTTCATTAAAATGCTATTGGCAAAACCGAAGGGAAGATCAAACCCCTGTCACTTCCTTCTCTTAACATCCAAAGGCGGCTCGGCTTTTGTACAAGGCAGGTTGATCTACAAATCAAGCGTTCGCTTAAGTCGGCCGTGCCTCAGACCTCTTCGGATGGAGAAAGGTCAACCGCCTTTCCCCACAGGTAATCAATATTGCCACTGGAGGAAAAGAATATTCCAGACCTTTGCACCCCAGAGTCAAAGGGGTTCAAAGCACATTTTCACCTTTCTCTCATCTCGCCTCCATGCTTACGGACGAATTCCCAAACTTACAGCCTGGACAAGCCCCGCCGGGACTAAAAACACAAACTGCAATCATACTTTTTTTTTTTTTTTTTTGCAGGGGATGGAAATAGGGCTAGGCCCTGTTTCTTAATATCCGGAAAATTCAGAAAGGCTAAGAGATCTCCCTTCTTGGCTGCGCAGTTTCACGATCATATTTGATATATAAATCAAATCAAAACCAGCAAATAAAAAAAATTCAAGGCTTCTTCCTCCCTGACACCAGCCAGAATATTTGGATTTGAATATTTTCCACCAGCCAAAAAACCTTGATTCGGACATAGCCGGGAAAATATGAGCCTTATCCGTCACAGAGTGGCAGGGATCACGGATTAAACGATACATAAAACTGATCAGAGGAAATTTTGATCGGCTTGGTCTGTCCAGATAAGGGGTTATTTAAGCAATAAGGGAAAGGAGCCGAGCGCTTGAAAGGGTCGGAGAAGGTAAAGCAGAAGTTGGAAGTTTCCATTTTTAATTCTCATTCCTGCAATTTGACATCCTGTCTTAATTTTCCTGTCTCGACGGCCACTTTTGATTCACGGCCTCTTGGCACGCTAATTTCTTAACTGGTAAAGTTCTGTAATGGTCTGTGGGAAGGACCGCAAGCCGGACAACCGGCGTGTAAAAAGTCTTTTGGCCCACAGAAGGAGAAAAAGGGGTGTGGGAAGCATCTCAAAAGAAACTCTTCCTCGTTTTCCCTTGAGTAAAAGGAACAGAAGGGCGAAATACTTTTTTGGCCTTGCAAGATTCTGTTAATGTAACTTTACAATAAAGCCACAGCTAATATTTATCTCTGTGCTTCTTCTCGAGATGACCTCTCAGGACTAACAGGTGCTAGCCCAGGGGTAGGCCACCTTGGCTCTTTTATGACTGGTGGACTTCAACACCCAGAATTCCTGAGCCAGCCATGCTGAGGGGAAAGGGAGAAGTTTCCATGCTGAGCCATGCTGGCTCAGGAATTCTGGGAGTTGAAGTCCACAAATCATAAAAGAGCCAAGGTTGCCTACCGCTGGTCTAGGCCTAGGCCGCTTTATGACTCATGGACCTCAACTCCCAGAATTCCTGAGCCAGCCATGCTGAGGGGAAAGGCTCAGGAATTCTGGGAGTTGAAGTCCACGAGTCATAAAAGAGCCAAGGTTGCCTACCCCTGGGCTAGCCTGAGTCAGACAAAGTCAGTTGCAAACCCCTTCACAGCACTGCCAGCAATCACCTCCCTTCACCTCTGCAGCTCCCCTACGAAAAAAAATAAAAATAAATAAATTGCACATCCCCAACAAATCTTACAAATGACACTACGGTTAACCCTCGGCTTACAACCGTTCATTTGGTGACTGTTTGAAGTTACGACGGCGCTGAAAATGGTGACTTATGTCCATTTTTCAGACCAACGACAATTGAAGCATCCCCATGATCAGGTGAGCAAAATTCAGACGCTTGGCCACGGATGGTTGCAGTGTCCCGGAATTATGTGACCACCTTTCGTGATCTTCTGACAAGCAAGGTCAATGGGACAACCAGATTCACTTAACAACTGGGTTATGAACTTAAGATAGGAGCCTTCAAACTTGGCCCTTTTAGGACTTGTGGACTTCAACTCCCAGAATTCCTCCACCAGGCACACCTGCCTGGCTGAGGAATTCTGGGAGTTGAAGTCCACAAGTCCTAAAAGGGCCAAGTTTGAAGGCCCCTGACTTAAGAAGTGCAGTGGTTCACTTAACCACTGTGGCAAGAAAGGTGGTAAAATGGCGCAGAACTCACTTAACAACTGCCTCACTTAGGAACAGAAATTTTGGGCTCAATTATGGTCATAAGTTGAGGACTACCCGTATTAGAAAGAAAAGGATAACAAGAAGCACAGCACATCATCCCCAGCCACCAAATTCTTTTGGGAATGATTTAATTTTAATTTAATTTTAATGATGCAGAATAAAGGATCACCTGGTGTCCTACTTTCCATCTCTGTTCTGCTGCTGTGATGCGCATCAAAGTGTTAAAGCTAGAATAACCAAGCTACCCTCTTTGGGACTATCCACCTTAATTAAGCTTATTATTTCCAGAGTGCTGGGTGTATTTTGAATTCAGGCAATTCTTTTACAGAAAGAGTGATGTACAACAGTGTTTCTTAACACTGATTCTAGGATCTCTGGCGGTCGGTCCCCCTAGATCCCCTCAGGGATCCACAAGATCAAAATTATTTGTCAGATAGTGAAGAAATTTACAGAAATTTAAAACAGTGTCCCTTTTCTCTTTATTATTTTGATTTGCAAACAAATGTTTAAAAAATCATGGAAAATGTTTGCGTTAACGTCTAATAAATTTAATATTGTTATTTTTGCAATAGTCAATAAATACATATTCTACCAATGTATCATTTTCAATTCTTAATACAGTAAATGTGGGTAAGTAGAAGCCCTACTTTTTTATCCCCCATAATTTTTAAAAGTCGGAAGGGGTCCTTAAAGCAAAACGGTTAAGAAATATTGATCTAGAATGCCATATATGTTAGCCTGCAGTTGTAAAAGCCCAGAGACTGAAGTTAAGTCACAAATGCTGCTAATCAATTAATCCAAAGTTAGCACAGATAATCCTAAATTAACAAAAGTTATCGGTAATAGCTGTTGTTATTAATAACTGGTTAACTTCATCATCAAGCAATTCAGTTTTATGTCCAAAAAACTACATGACCACTCCACTTACAAACATCCTCTTCAGCAGTCCTGCTTGCTGTCATTAAGCGAGAACCACACAGGTCATTAAGCAAGGACCCCACAAGATCACAGCTTGCAACTTCCTGCCGGCTCTCTCATTAGCTTTGCTCCAGAGAAGCTGGCACAAAAGGTTGCAAATCAGGATCATTTGACTGCAGGATGCTGCGACAGGTGTTAAGAACAAGGTTGTAACTATCACTCATTCAGTGCCATCATAAGTTCAAACAACCACTGAATGAGTGGTTGTAAAACAAGGACCACCTCTACAAAAGTCTTTTGAAACTCAGATCTCACTTTCAATCAAGAAGACTCAGAGCAGCTGAGGGAGGGAGGATGGATGGATGGATGGAAGGGAAAGAGGGAGGGAGGGAGGGAGACAGAGAGAGAGAGAGAGAGAGAGAGAGAGAGAAAGAAAGGAAGGAAGGAAGGAAGGAAGGAAGGAAGGAAGGAAGGAAGGAAGGAAGGAAGGAAGGAAAGAAAGAAAGAAAGAAAGAAAGAAAGAAAGAAAGAAAGAAAGAAAGAAAGAAAGAAAGAAAGAAAGAAAGAAAGAAAGAAAGAAAGAAAGAAAGAAAGAAAGAAAGAAAGAAAGAAAGAAAGAAAGAAAGATCCAGGGGCAAAGGAAAAGAAAACAAGGATAGATCAGGAGAAAAGAAAAATGTTTCAAAAGATAAAAAATAGAATATTAAAGGGGCCCAACACACACAAAGCAAGATCCAGGCAGAATATAAAGCTGTGATAGCCCAGGATGAGGGCCATTAGCTGGATACTAATGTTCCCCTTTCAAATCTCAGCTCTCCATAATTGAACCCAAACCAGGCATAAAGGATAAGTGCATCCAGAGAGGCCCTTTGTTAGCCTCTGCCTGGGGTTCGAATTTCGTGCTCGCTTTCCAATGCCTTTTCAGGCCAAAAAATGGGTGTGTGTGTGTGGGGGGGGGCACACCCTCTTCCAGCATTCATAATTATCTTCCGGCATCGAAAGTCAGGGGTAGGAGAAATCTTTCCAAACATCCTGATCTGGGGTCAGTGAGTTCCCCCATGCAAACGGTTAAAAAATGGGAAGGTCTGTGGGATGTGCAGGCAGTCCTCGACTTACAACCGTTCATTTAGTGACCGTTCAAGGTTACACCACCCAAAAAAAGTGACTTATGACCGTTTTTCATGCTTACGACCGTTGCCGCATCCCTATGGTCATGTCATCAAAATCCAGACGCTTGGCAACTGACTCATATTTATGACGGTCGCAGTGTCCCAGGGTCACGTGATCCCCTTTTGGGACTTTCTGACGAGCAAAGCCAATGGGGGAGGCAGATTCCCTTAACAACCCTGTTACTAACTTAACAAGTGCAGTGATTCACTTAACAACCGTGGCAAGAAGGGTCAGAAAAAAGGGGCAAAAGTCACTTAACAAATGTCTCACTCAGCAACAGAAATGGGCTCAATTCTGGTCGTAAGTTGAGCAGTACTTGCAATAATAATAAACCCTGGATATTTTCAGCCATGTTATTGTGGAGGCTATGCAGGGATGGAGACAATGAAGATACAACTTCGTTACCGTTGTAAGCAAACCCCTTTTCCACCCTTAGAAATCTAAGTGGGATTTATAGTAGTAGCTCAATTTCGAACGTGACGGATGCTATTTTGCAATGAATTTTTTCAGTGTTATGAATACAAGGCGCCCTGCACTTTGAGCTTTATAAAATAGAGTAATCAGATCAGGAAGATGGCTTTTTGCCCCAAAAGGCAACAATCTATTTTCTGACAGAGAAAAAGACACGGGGAGAGGGGAAAGGCTAGCAAAAATTTCGGAAAGAGGACAAAAGGACCTGAATGTCGATATTCTTCTTCAAACAGAGCTAGAAAAGTAGTTTGGGCAACCGGTTTGCGTTAAGGTTCTTTATATTTCAACAGTTCCGTATCTCTTGGGTTTTATAGCTTTATTTTATACCACTTTATCATGCACTGGTAAGGCCACACTTGGAATACGGCATCCAGTTTGGGGCGCCATGATGTAACAAAGATGTTGAGACCCTAGAAAGTATGCAGAGAAGAGCAACAAATATAATTAGGGGACTGGAGGCTAAAAGATATAATGAACGGTTGCTGGAATTGGGTATGTCTAATTCAGGGGTGTCAAACTGCCGGCCCATGGGCCGGATGCGTCATTGGGAAACCACACCCACCCCATTGCCAGCAATAACGAAAAAGCTCCCAATACGTTGCGTGACATCACGTGACGTCGCAGGTTTGACATTTCTGGTCTAGTTTAATGAAGAGAAGGACGAGGGGTGACATGATAGCAGTCTTCCAATATCTCAGGGGCTGCCGCAAAGAAGAGGGAGCCAAGCTATTCTCCAAAGTGCCTGAAGGCAGGACAAGAAGCAACGGATGGAAAGTAATCAAGAAGAGAAGCAATCTAGACCTAAGGAGAACTTTCCTGACAGTGAGAACAATTAACCAGAGGTTGCAATGAACAATAAACCAATAATCTTGCCTCCAGAAGTTGTGGAAGAAGAGACTGGACAACCATTTATCTGAAATGGTATAGCTTCTCCTGTTTGAACAGGGGGTTAGTCTAGAACACAGGTCTGCAACCCGCGGCTCCGGAGCCGCATGCGGCTCTTTCAGCCGTCTCCTGCGGCTCCCAGTCCTCTGCCATGTGCAGTCCAAAAAAAAAAAAGTGGGACTAAAAAAGTTCAACCAATCAATTCAAATATGCAGGGTAGGTGCATATCTCGCCTTGGCTCCACTCTTCAGTCAAACCCTGTTCTGCGCATGCACGCATGTATGCGCATGTGCACACGTTTTTTTGCGGCTCCCAGTTTTTCCTTTTGTGAGGCAACCGGTTCCGAGTGGCTCTTTCACTGTTTCAGGTTGCTGAGCCCTGGTCTAGAAGACTTCCAAGGTCCCTTCCAACTCTGTTATTCTGTAATAATCATTCCAAGTATTTAGCTATAGTCCTCAACTTATAACCATTTGTTTAGCGACCATTCAAAGTTACAACAGCAATGAAAAAAGTGTTTTTCACACTTACGACCACTGCAGCATCCCCTTGGTCTGGCTCATATTGATGACGGTTGCAGATCCCCGGGGTCATTTGATCCCCCCCTTTTCCGAGCTTCTGACATGCAAACTCAACGGGGAAACCAAATTCACTTAACAACCGTGTTACTAACTTAACAACTGCAGTGATTTACTTAACAAACATGGCAGGAAAAGTCGTAAAATGGGGCAAAACTCACTTAACAAATTTCTCGCTTAGCAATGTAAAGTTTGGGCTGAATTGTGGCTGTAAGTCAAGGACTAACTGTATACGTTGGTTTCTGGGGGGGGGGAATATCATAAATGAAGGTCGCGTGACCACAGGATGCTGCAAATGGCTGTAAATGCAGTCATGTGGCTGTGAGGCAGAGTGAACATTGGGACTTTGAATCCAAGTTGTAAGTACCTTTTTGCAATGTCCATCGTCACTTTGAAAGTCCCCAATGCCTTCATGTGACTGTGGGGGACGGCGAACATCGGAACTTTGAATCCATTATGTGTCAAGTCATAAGTCAAGGACTGCCTGCTCTAATCTGTGCAGAAGAGGACAACCACAACTGACAACATGAATGCTTTCTCCGCAACAAAAAACTAGAATGTTTCAGCTATTTTTTTTATTTTTTTTTGGGGGGGGGGGAAGTAACAGGATGGGGACTAGAAAGCAGGAATCACAGCTCCAGTTTCAAGCAATGAAGTATAGATAGTCCTTGACTTCCAGCAAGAATTTCTGTCGCTAAGCAAGGCAGTTGTGAAGTGAGTCATGCCCAATTTCACAACCTTTTGTTGCCCCAGGTCTGAGATAAATCATTGCAGTTGTTAAGTAAATTACATGGTTGTTAAATGAATCCGGCTTCCTCCATTGACTTTGCTTGTTGGTTGGAAAGGTCACCGATGGTGATCATGTGACCCTGGGATGCTGTAACTGTTATAAATACATGTAGGTGGCCAAGGAAAGGAAAAAGGGAAAAGGAAAAAAGGGAAAAGGGAGGGGAGGAGAGGAGAGAAGGGAGAGAAGGGGAAGGGAAGGGAAGGGAAGGGAAAGGAAAGGAAAGGAAAGGAAAGGAAAGGAAAGGAAAGGAAAGGAAAGGAAAGGAAAGGAAAGGAAAGGAAAGGAAAGGAAAGGAAAGGAAAGGAAAGGAAAGGAAAGGAAAGGAAAGGAAAGGAAAGGAAAGGAAAAGTAGAGTAGAACAGAACAGAACAGAACAGAACAGAAGCTGGAAGGGACCTTGGAGGTCTTCTAGTCCAGGAAGACGCACACCATTCATCTCGTAAATTATTTGTGATGTCCATAATGCTTGTATGTGCATTTTTAACCTTTTAGCAGCAGGGCTAAAATGCAGAGGCAAGGGTTCAAACTTTTCTACCCCAGCTTTTGATTAAAGGTAAAGGTAAAGGTTCCCCCGCACATGCGTGCTAGTCGTTTCCGACTCTAGGGGCCGGTGCTCATCTCCATTTCAAAGCCGAAGAGCCAGCGCTTGTCCGAGGACGTCTCCGTGGTCATGTGGCCGGCATGACTAGACGCCAAAGGCGCACGGAGCGCTGTTACCTTCCCACCGTAGTGGTCCCTATTTTTCTACTTGCATTTTTACGTGCTTTCGAACTGCTAGGTTGGCAGAAGCTGGGACAAGTAACAGGCGCTCACTCTGCTACGCAGCACTCGGGATTCGACCCGCCAAACTGCCGACCTTCTGATCGACAAGCTCAGCGTCCTAACCCACTGAGCCGCCGCGTCCCTAGCTTTTGATTAGCTGCAGCCAAATAAATAGAGACATGAGCTTCTTATTTTCCACAGATGAAAGACAGGGCCGGGAAATTTGCATTGGAGAAAAAGCAAGGCGGTCCAATGGGAACCATTTTTTTTTTAAAAAAAAAATTATTTAAAAAGATCTTCATCCACTCTCCATTTTAAATCAGTCCCTCTATAATTACTGCATGTAGCACAAGTACACAGATTGTCAAGGAGCGTTCCTACAACTCTGGCACTGTTGCTTGATAAACCCTAAAACTTACAGAGGAAGGTGCCAAGGTAAATAAAGCATGTTCTTAATTCAGCTGGAAAAAAAACCCCAGTCCTTCTCCATAGAGGCAGAAATCTCTCTAAACACAAACAGGCTAGAAGCAAAGGATTGTATTTATCTTTTTCTATATAAAGAGGAAGATTTCGCTCCAACCGCTGGCCTTATCAAATGGAAGATTGCATTGCCCTGCAGGAAAGCCAAAAAGTAAATGGACATACGATAGGCAGGTTGATTATGAGGGGCTGTAAAACAAAGTGCAGATCTGTGTGTGTTCATTTAAAGGTTTGACTGTTGAATATTTCCACACTTTAGGACATCTCACCCCCAGGGCAGCGTAAAACTCTCTCCCTTAGAAGATCTTTAAAGCCACTTTTATTTCACTGGCCCTCCTTCCAGCTCCTGTTTTACTGCCATCCATCTTAAGGGAGGGTTGGTTTCATATTGATTTATGGTGATGGCTGTTTTTAATAAATTTGATTTATTTTATTGTGGCCGTTTATAATTTCAACTTGTTTCCACCCGGCTAGAGTCTTTGAAGAAGAAGTTGGTAAAGCGTGGTTCTTTTTTTTTTTTCCTTTGCTTTCTTTTTAAGGCTGGGAAATCTGAACGGGAGGGGGAAAAATTGGCTTTTTTGCTGATCTTTAGCAGAGTCCAATAAAAACCGTTGACAGCAAGATTTGAAGGTCTGTATCAAAACAGTTCTGGGGCTTCATTATGTCTAATTAAAGACCAGAGCACACATTACATGGCACACATGGGTGTTGCCAATCCCACTGTGGCCTCATCATGCTGACTCAGCCCAGCTGGAGAAGAAGCTGGTTCATGGGAGTGAATATAAATGGAGGGTGGGAAGGTTTCAGCTTCAGGAAATAAAACTGTAATACGGCATCTTCCTTTCTCAAGACCTTCAAGCTGGAAACATGAAAGCATCAGGCCCATCAGGGTAGGCAACCTTGGCTCTTTTACGACTCGTGGACTTCAACTCCCAGAATTCCTCAGCCAGCATGGCTCAGCTTGGAAACCTCTCCCTTTCCCCTCAGCATGGCTGGCTTAGGAATTCTGGGAATTGAAGTCCACAAGTCATAAAAGAGCCAAGGTTGCCTACCCCTGCATCAGAAGAAAAGGCTTGATCTGTTGGGTCAGCCCTAGAGAGAGAAGGTTTGATCTTCACCCATTCTACCTGTGCCCTTGACATTTTGGCATCTACAGGTGGTCCTCGACTTACAACAGGCCATTTGGGGACCGTTCATAGTTACAACGGCCCTGGAAAAAAACGACTTATGACCATTTTCCCCCCTTATGACCGTTGCAGCATCCCCAGGGTCACATGATCAAAATTTAGACGCTTGGCAACCAGCATGTATCTATGACGGTTGCAGTGACCCGTGTGAGTGAGAGAGTAAGTGTGTTTGTGTGTGTGTGTGTGTGTGTGTGTGTGTGTGTGACGTGACCCCTTTTTGCGACCATCTGACAAGCAAAGTCAATGGGGGAAGCCAGACTCACTTAACAACTGTGTTACTAACTTAACAACCGCAGCGATTTGCTTAACAACTGTGGCAAGGAAGGTCGTAACAATGGGGCAAAATTGACTGAGCAACATAAATTTTGGGCTCAATTGTCGATGACTACATGTATTACAGGCATTCCTCAGTTTATGGCCATGTTTAGCAACTGTTCGAAGTTATGGGGGTGCTGGAAAAAAATGATTTACAACCGGTCCTCGTACCTACAACCATAGCAGCATCTCCATGGTCATGTGATCAAAATTCAGGCATTTGGCAACCAGGAGGTATTTACGATGCTTGCAAGGTCCCAGGCTCAAGGGATTACCTTTTGAGACTTTTCTACTCAGCTTGCAACAAGCAAAGTCAATAACAACAACAACAACAACAACAACAACAGAAATAAGAAAAAACTGGAGAAGATAACCAAATACAAAGACCTACAAATAGAAATAGAAAGACTGTGGCAAAGGCAAGCAAGTGTAGTACCAATAGTAATAGGCGCATTGGGTGCAATCCCAAAACAACTGGAGCATCACTTGAACACCATTGGCATTGACAAATTTGCCATTAGTCAATTGCAAAAGGCAGCCTTACTAGGAACTGCTTCCATCCTGCGACGATATCTGTAATACCATCAAACATCCACATCTGCCTATCCCAGGTCCTTGGTAAGGACTCGATACGTAGACAAAAATGCCAAATCCAGTCTGAACATCTGGCTGACTGTGCGATGATTAATAATAATAATAATAATAATAATAATAATAATAATAATAATAATAATAATAATAATAAAAATAAAAATTGCAGTGCACTGAAAGACTATCCCAAAGAAAGCACGGACTTAATATACAGCCTCTCTTCAAGAGAACATGATAAAAGTCAACTTCTGCCAATCTGGGCTTATCTCAACCTCTCTTTTCTGCCTGTTCTGTACATAGCTCCTACACAAATGAGCATAACTTGAAGAAAACATGGCCAACTCACGCCTGGCAGGATGAAAAAACATCCCAAGGGACCTAGTTCTATATTTGGACCACTTGTGTCAAAAACCCTGCAAGGAACATACACACCTTTCTGCAGGTGGTTATCACTAGTAGAAAGACAGGAAGAGAAACTGGCCATCAGCTAGAGCAGGGGTGGGGAACTATGGCTCTTTTATGACTTGTGGACTTCAACTCCCAGAATTCCTGAGCCAGACAACCATGTTGACTGGGGAATTCTGGGAGTTGAAGTCCACAAGTCATAAAAGGGCTGTAGTTCCCCACACCTCTGAGCTAGAGGATCAGGACAGGTATGGTCTTCAAAATTAGATGTGCCCGGGTCCTTCCCACAGGCTCATTCCCACTGCAATTTTATTTATTTTTAAAATTTGTTTTTTCGCCCATCACTGCTGCAAGGTGACTCTGGGCAAGCATCAAAAATATCCCACGCAATAAGCAGCGTATGGTGGATTTACCAAGATGGTGTGTTCATCCAGACACAGGTGGTCCCCAACTTATGAACACAACTGGGACTGGAACTTCCACTGCTAAGTGAGATGGTTGTGAAGTGAATCTGGCTTTCCCTCTCGGCTTTGCTTGTCGGAAGGTCACCCCTGGCAATCATATGACCCCAGACACTGCAATTGCCACAGATACTTGCTGGTTGCCAAGTGCCCAAATTTTTGATCATGTGGCCACGGAGACGCTGCAACATTCATAAGTGCGTCGCAAGTCACTTTTTTCAGCACAGCCTCGTAATCTCAAACAGTCACTAGACAACTGGTTGTTAAGTTGAGGACAACCTATTAAGTCAAATTTTCTTAGTGGTAAAGAGCTGTGTGGGGGTAGAACATTTTCTTTCAGCAAAGGCATTTGAGCAGAGGTCTGACAGCTTCTATCAGAGATGTTAAATTGCATTCTACATAAAGCAACTTTAAAACTCAATTGATGGGTGCACACAACTGCTGAGATCTAAACCAGGGGTGTGCAAACCTTGGCAACTTTAAGACCCGTGGACTTCAACTCCCAGAATTCCACAGCCAGCCATGCTGGTTGTGGAATCCTGTGAGTTGAAGTCCACGGGTCTTAAAGTTGCCAAAGTTGGACACCCCTGCTCTTAACCTTAAACTACAATGACTTTGTGCCTGGATCGAGCCAACTTAAAACACACCCACTATGGGCTTAGCATGATGGGTGAGTCCAGTCTATCAATTTTTCTTTGGAGATGGATCACAATGACTTCTTTCATGCCTAAGATGGGACTAGAATTCTCAGTCTCCTAGTGATTGGCCCATAGGCATTAAAGTAGGACCAGAACCTGTTTTGTTTTTCTTTTTTTTAGCCTGGTGCCCTCGTCATTACACAAAACTGTCTCTAAATAGTTCTACAACCATTCCACATTGTCTTTAAACACCTTTGAAAAGTCGGTCAATTTCTGCCTCTCCAAGAAAACGCTTAAGATTTCATTTAACTGGGAGATGTTTAAATATTTTATTGTATTTTTATGCAGTGGCCCCTTTTGCATTTTAACCATCTGTGTTTTTTATTTAAAACCATGAGGCTATTTAATTGTGAAGATTTTTTGTTGCTTTACGCCAACAGGACAAAAAGAGGGGTTATGAATCTTTTAACCATTTAAAAAAAATAATAAACAAAACCCTGAGAAGCTCCTCGCTGGATTGTTCATAACCACCAAGACAAGGACAGAAAAAGGAAATTGTAAATCTAATTTTCGGTAAGTGTTGGGCCATCATCATGGCAGATTTTAATGGGAAAACTAAATCTGGCAGATCCCCGGATTGTCATCTTCATTACCTTAGCGATTTAGCAAGTCACCTCAGGTGGATAGATCCCTGCTATTCTAACAACATTTGGATCCATTATCTCTGAACTTCTGATGGCAAAGGGCACCCACTCTTCCTTATTTCCGCAGCTTCGTGGCTTATTTACATTCAAATTTATTATTATTATTATTTATTATTTATTGAATTTTTATACCGCCCTTCTCCCGAAGGACTCAGGGCGGTGAACAGGGCATATAAATAGAAATACAAAAGTTAAAAAAAGATTAAATAATTGCCCAAATTAAAACAATCAAAATGTAAAACCATTAAAACCCATTAAAACCCTACGGTTCCCCCATCAGGCCAGGCCAGCTTGTTCGAATAAATGGGTCTTTAACCCACGCCGGAAGGAGCGAAGATCTGGTGCCGTCCGGAGCTCAACCGGCAGTTGATTCCATAAAGCCGGAGCGCCCACAGAGAAGGCCCTCCCCCTGGGGGCCACCAGCCGGCATTCTCTGACCGGAGGCACCCTGAGGAGGCCCTCTCTGTGGGAATGCACAGGGCGGAGGGGAGTCGACGCCGGCAGCAGGTGGTCCCCGAGGTATTCCGGACCCATGCCATGTAAGGACTTAAAAACCATCACCAAGACCTTGAAATTTATTTAACTATTTTTACAACTAACTCAAGGTGGCAAAGATACCTAATGCAGGTAGCCCTCGACTTACAACAGTTCATTTAATGACCGTTCAAAATGGCAACGGCCCTGGAAAAAGTGACTGATGACCGTTTTTCACACTTACAACCGCTGCAACATCCCCAGGGTCACAGAATCCAAATTCAGATACTTGGCAACTGACTCACACTTATGGCGGTTGCAGTGTCCCGGGGACATGCTTTGGCGACCTTCTGACAAGCCAAAGGGAAAGGCCGATTGACTTAACCACCGTGTCACTAACTTAACAACTGCAGTGATGCACTTAACAAATGGGGCAACTCACTTAACAAATGTCTCACTTAGCAACAGAAATTTTGGGCACAATTGTGGTCGTAAGCCAAGGACTAACTGTATTCCTTCTTCCTCCTATTTTTCCCCAGAATAACAATCCGGTAAACTGGGGTTGGGCTGAGAGAGAATGACTGATCCAAGGTCACCCAACCGGCTTTCCTGGCTTAAGGTGGGACCAGAACTCACCGTCTCCTGGTGATTGGTTCAAAGTCACCCAGTTGGCTTTCATGGCTAAATCAGGACTTGAATTCAGTGTCTTCCATTTTCTAGCTTGGGGTCTTCCTTAATCACTAGACCAAACTGGTTCTCAGCTTAGTGGCTCATTAAATAGTAATTAGCTTGCTTACAATAGGAAGCACTTGAGCAGAACAAGGCAGCAAAGAGCCGGTTACAGGGGAACCAAACTGGGGATGGCAGAGAGTTGGGGAGGGGGGGAAGGAAGACTACGGATGGCGTGCAAAAAAAAAAGGGGGGGGGACTTCCTATGCAAAGCTTTGTGAAGGGGTTGAAGAAAATCTTGCCCTCCCCAGGAAAGCAGAACAACTCGGTCATTAGAATATTCTTTCCTCCGCTTGAGTAGTTTGCAGACTAGATACTCACTGCAGGCAATAGAACCATCATTTGTATGCCTCCTCGGAGCTACTACACCTCACGTCGAGGGCAGAGCTGTTCTTGATGGCCTTGGAAATCTCATCTCCATGGCTTTCATCCCCTCTTCCACCCATCCTTCCCACCAGCTTAAAAGTTCTTCAGAAGGATGAATACATTTATTTCTTGTTTTTATTATTGTTTTCAAAAGGGCCCGACGATGGTCTGAAAGGTTTTCGCAGCAAATAAATACATACATACATACATACATACATACATACATACATAAATGCTATTGAGCCGCCAAGGTGCGGGAGCTGCAAATTTCAAGGACCAATAAACCCTTCATCAATAAACTCTTAATCGATGGTTAAAATAATAATAATAAAATCAAAAGGTGGGTCCAAAGCCAGGTCACTTAAAATAACAAGGGAATGAGCAAATGTGCTGTTGATTTTTTTAAAATCAATATGAAAATTATTACGGCAGCCAATCACCTAATAGCACCTAATATTGTTTGTTTGTTTGTTTTAAAAAAAGCTGGATTGGTTTCTGATATATTTTTTCTAGTTGCTTGCTTGAGAAGTGGGGGGTGGGGGGTGGCGGTGTGTGTGTGTGTGTGTGTGTGTGTGTGTGAAGAAAGGCTCTTCCAGAAAAAAAAATTTCCCACACACCACCTTAGCATAGCGTCCCTCGCTTACCTCGAAATATTTTACACCCATTATAATCGCAGAATAATGGCTTGCTAATATAAACACCAGCTGACAATGCTCAACGCATTTTCCAGAAAAGTTAATTTGATCAGAACCTATTACGATGGGAACATTACAATTTGCTTTTAGGATGAGAATGTTAATGCAAACAGGGGCCTTATTTTCTTTTCAATATCCTCACGTGTCAATCAATGCTCATCACCGCTTGGAAAAAGAGGAGGAAAAAGAAACATATTCTGCGAAAGAAATCTCCCCTCCATATTTGTTCTGCCCTTGTGATAATATTCGTCGCCTGCTCAACACTTCTGGACAACGTTCTATGATATATAGAGATATTGACTGAATTTTAAGGGGGAAAATGAGACTCGTTTTTTTTAAAAGCAACCAACAATCTCCAGTCACCGGGCCGGATTGCCTTTTGAATCTTTAAGCTCACCTGTGACTTTTAATTTTTTATTTATTTATTAATTAAACGCATAACGGCCGCCCAGCTCATGGAAAGACACTCTTATATTTTAGGCCTGCTCTAAAGGGATAATTAACCAACCGAAGGCCTGTTTTAAAAGGAAAAAAAAAATCACAGCAAGCCTAGGAACAAAGAAAACCCCTTTAGACGAAATTGTCTATCAATTCACCCAGCGTGCTATTTTCCACTTTAGCAGCGTCTGCCTGAGATAACAGCCAGGGCAGAGTCTCCCATCAACTGAGCTTTAACCGTGAGTGCTCATGACCGACTTGGAGAATACTAAGATGCTACCAAAACTCCTTCCACTGGCACGTGCCTGACTTTTAAATCTGGTTTGTGCGGTAAATCAAGAGTTGAAAAATTAATCACTGGGCCCAACTCTGACTGAATATTGGCCCACATGCCGCCTTGGGTTATTTCTAAACAATAATCAAGGCCAGATAAAAATCAAATCAATTCAAAATAAGCAAATAACATCTTTCATATTCACTCCAATGAATAAATGAATAAACCTGTCTGTCCATGTCTGTCTGTCTGTCTGTCTGTCTATCTATCTTTGAGATTCAGCAATCTATCTATCTATCTATCTATCTATCTATCTATCTATCTATCTATCTATCTATCTATCTATCTCTTTGAGATTCAGCAATCTATCTATCTATCTATCTATCTATCTATCTATCTATCTATCTATCTATCTATCTATCTTTGAGATTCAGCAATCTATCTATCTATCTATCTATCTATCTATCTATCTATCTATCTATCTATCTATCTATCTATCTATCTATCTATCTATCTATCTATCTATCTACCTTTGAGATTCAGCAATCTATCTATTCATTCATCTGCCTGTTTGTGTGTCACTTACATCCATCCATCCATCCACCTCTCCCAACTTATCCATCCATCCATCCATCCATTCATCCTTCCCTCCTTTCCTTCCTCCCTGAGAACAAGTTAACCAGCATCCCTAGAGATCTCTCTATCTGATCTGTGCCAGCACAAGGACTATTCAATTATTTTAATCTGACATATGCCAGGCAATTAAAAAAAAGGAACCCAAATCTCTGTGGTTTTTCCTCAAGTTTATTATTTATTTCCAGGTTTGTATCCCACCAGCCCCAAATCGATGCCTGACGGTTCACGCGTACGCAGACGCCATAAGCGCCAAAACTTTATATTAAAATTCTCCCTCTTAAATAAAAGCCAAAGTCCACTTTCAGCGACATCAGGAGATCAAATGAATGCCCTTCGGGACACAACCACCTTGTAAACATCATAGCAGTGTCATCCTCCAAATTTTTAGGTGTAGGTTGTTCCACGGATATAAACCTCACGCTGAAATGGTTTCCTTCCAGTGGGATCTCAAAGTGGGGAGGGCTTCAACATCCCTATACAGCACCGCATGGGTTGATATTTTTAGTAAGCCACCCAGAGTCAGTAAGATTGAGTGGGCAGCCATATGCATTTTCTAAATAAACAAGCATCAAGCCAATTCACGCAACGCCGATCTTGTGGTGCCCACCACATCAGGCAGAATCCTCCCTTCGGTTCTTTCATAGGAAACATCTCCAGCGTATGTTTCATAGGTCAGATTATTATTGTTTATCTTTTGGATCTATCCAAAATGCCGCTTTGTATTTGAGCCCAGAAACAGATACGATCCAAAGTCACGCATTCCAGCCAAAATTGGTGTGGAAAAAAATAAGCCAACATTTTCCTCCAAAGGAAATCTGTGTGTGGGGGGGGTGGGGGTGGGTGTTCTTGTACCTCTGAACCTTCGGGTTTCATGGTGGGGCGGGCACGTTCTTGCAACTATGACGAAGCCCCTCTGCAGAACACGCATCGCTATCGGGCATTCATGCGTCATAGCCCAAGCGTCTGAAGGGTTTACACATGCATTACCTTAGCCAACTTTCCAAGGTGGCCCGTAATTGTAGCAATGTTTATTATGAACAGCAGCCACAGTGCTAGTAATTTTCTCCATCTTAAAAAGAGTCTGAGTAAACCAGAAGCTAACTTAGCCTTGCGTTCATTCAGTGCACGATGAAGGATTTTACCAGCCTTTGAGGCAAGCTCCCTAAATAAGCTTCGAAAAGAGAAAACGGCACCACTCACATTTGCCTATTTTCCGGAGAAACGAGGTCCTGTTCTTCTCACAAAGTTGTGCGGGGAAATGCATTTGCTACCTTCCTTCCTTCCTCTCCCTTTTATACCCTTCCGTTACACCCTACATACAAACAGACAAATCCATTTTGTACACATGCTTGGAACTCGCTGCCAAAGAGACTTCTCTGAGTGAGTGCCCAACAAAATAAGGAACGCATCAAGAAGGAAAAGCTTGAAGAACTGCTAAGGAAGCCATGGCGTGGATACATTTCCAAAATAAGCAGCTCAGGCTGACTTTCAAACTGGTCCAAATCCCTACTCAGCGGCAATCTTTAAGCCATTTCAAATTTCTCAGCCAAAAACTTGTTTCTAGGGATTGTCAAGAGGCCAGAAAGAAAACAGCACGCGGAGAAGGGAGAAGGCCACGGAAGCGCTTTCTGACTCTTCGGAGAAGGCCAGGATTAAAATGTTATAAATAAATGTACGTCACTGTTATCTGACAATTGGAAGGAGGGGGGGGAGAGAAATGTCTGTAATACACAAGATGGCATCTTCTTTAGCTGACAGAGACCTTGCCGCTTTCCAGTAATGATGAGTGGCATGTTCTCTGAGCACTCGGGGCGGGAAAGCGCCGAACGAATGTGATCTAGGATCCCTGACACCAATTATGGCTTTGCTGTGTGCTATGTAGAGTCAGAAAGCCTCGGTCTGCAGCTCGGGAGCTGGAAATTTGGACTGCCTGAAGAAGATCTCCTTCATCCATGAGGATCAAATCATCAGAAAACTTTATCTTCTCCTCTGGGGGAGCCAAGAGGGAGCAAGAACAGGGAGGGGACCTTTTCTTCCATAAGAAGTCCCATCTGTTGGAAGGAGGACCGTTTAAGCGTACCTGGCTGAGGAATTCTGGGAGTTGAAGTCCACAAGTCAGAAAAGGGCCAAGTCTGAAGACCCCTGGCCTAGTGATTGGCCCAAAGTTACCCAGCTGCTTTTCATGCTTAAGGCAGAACTAGAACTCACCCTCTCCTCTTTTTTAACCTAGTCTGTGCCTTAACCGCTAGACCAAAACTGGTTAGGGTTAAAGTGTCGTGAAGGCAGATTGTGATTACTTCCTAGCAGTAAGAATTGTTCAATCATAATTACCCAGGGAAGTAAAAGTGGCTGTTAGATATGGCAAGTAACAGTTGATGTTCTGATTGTGATTGAATCTGGAATCTTGCATTGAGCAAGGGATTGGATTTGATGACCTCAAGGTCTCTTTCCAAACTCAATTTTTGGACAGGGAGACACCTGGAAAGAAGAGGAGGAGGCAATGGAAAAGAAACTTCAGGGGGGGAAAAACTATATGGATGACATTGATAAGTTCCTCTTCTACTCACTGATTACTTAGAACATAGAATAGTCGGGTTGGAAGGAACCTTGGAGGTCTTCTAGTCCAAACCTCTGCCCATGGCACCTGAGCTTAAGTCTCAGCCATCACATCTCAGTGTTTCTCAACCATGACAAGTTGGAAGAGGGTGGACCTCAACTCTTATGCCCGTTGGAACTTCTGGGAGTTAACGTCCACCCATCTCCAGCTTGCCAAAGTTGAGAAACGTTGGCTTAAACTAGGGGTCTTCAAACTCGGCCCTTTTATGACTTGTGGACTTCAACTCCCAGAATTCCTCAGCCAGCATGCCTGGCTGGGGAATTCTGGGAGTTTAGGTCTCCCCATCTTAAAGCTGCCACCGTTGAGAAGCATTAGGTTAGACCAGAGGTCTTCAAACTTGGCCCTTTGATGACTTGTGGACTTCAACTCCCAGAATTCCTCAGCCAGCTGGCTGAGGAATTCTGGGAGTTGAAGTCCACAAGTCATCAAAGGGCCAAGTTTGAAGACCCCCCGCACTAGGACAATGTAAGTTCTAATCACACCTAAATCATGAAAGCCTACTGGGTGTCTTTAAGCTAATCACCAGAACGCTGTGAATTCTAGTCCCGCCTTGGGCATGAAAGCCAGCTAGGTGATTTCAGGCCAGGCCGTCTCTCTCAGCCCAACCCACCTCACAGGGTTGTTGTTTTGGGGGAAATAGGATGAAGAAGGTGTGTTGGGATACGTCTACCATCTTGAGTTATTTGCAAAAATAAGAAAGGTGAGATACAAATAAATGAAATAAACTTAAACCCATAATTCTGTGCCCCGCATTTTGGAAGGACAGAGGTCTTGCTGTGCTCCTACAAGTAATGCTTCTGAAATGGCAGAGCAGACCTTCTTTCTTAGGTGCTCTTCGCCTAGTGTCACAAACAAGCCAAGATTTCACAGGAGAAATTCTTGACTGGCACCGCGTTTGTCCACACTGGCACCGGGGGAAACCCATTTTAATGCCGAAGCCACCAAGTCTGTATTTGCCCTACAGACGGACTAATCCGGTTTCACGTTTGCCCGTATCCAATTTCTAACGCTAGAATTTTATGAAATTATTTATGGATTTTAATTAGTTCTTGCTTTAAGAAATGAACCTGCTCCAGGGTATGTCAAATCCATTTCATAACAAGGATACGAGGCATTCAGTATTTCAAAAGTGACAACTACAGCTTTCTGCGAGCTTAAGGTTTTGGTTTTTTGGGGTGTTTTTTTTCTCCTGCTGCAACAATTCCAAATTCTCTCTTCTGCTCGGCTGTCTCCGCTCAGAGCTGCCTTGAAACAATCCTGAAAACCACTAGGAAAGCCAAAGAGAGCTTGTTTAATATAGACAGAAAGCATCGTTGTCCTGTGCCAGGAATCAATTTTGCTAGCTAAGATGGCGAGGAAGTGGTGTGGGGCAGCAAAAGCTGGTAAAATGCAAGCCAGGCCCAAGGGCCATTTCTCTTAAACCTTTGCTGCAGAAAAGGATCAGACCATGGAAGAATCTGCATGTTGCCCCACATAACTTGGATCGTTTAGTAGATTAAAAAAAAAAGGCAATGTTTGTACGTTTGCTTTGCTTTTTCTTGCCTCACGCCTTTAATTGCTTTGGCAAACTCTTTCTAATTTCTTTTCTCAGCTTTGCATAACGCCACCGCTCACCCTCAAAATATGTTGCCGGGGAATATAAGCAGGATGCAAAAAAATGTAATAATTTAGTGTGTGTGTGTGTGTGTTTGTGTGTGTGTGTGGAGAGAGAGAATAAAAATTAGGATGGAAAGACAGAGATAGATAGAAAGAAAGAAAGAAAGAAAGAAAGAAAGAAAGAAAGAAAGAAAGAAAGAAAGAAAGAAAGAAAGAAAGAAAGAAAGAAAGAAAGAAAAGCAGGCAGGCAGGCAGAGACAGACAGGCAGATGATCGACAGAGTTGTAATAAATATAAAATGTAACATAAGCTTAGGGATATGGATTTAGGGTCCCTCTTTGACAGAGAGGGGCAATTCAGAAATCTGAAATATAAACAGATATATACAGTAGATATACTGTAGCTGTAAATATAGATATAGAGATATAGGTGCAGGTGCAGATATGTAGATATAATATAGTATTTACATAGCTGCCCTTCTTTCAATCAAATCTGGATAGCACACAATCAGAAATTAAAAGACGTATAAAGTCATATTAAAACTATAAAATTCAACCGATTCAAACATTAAGAACTACAAAAACCTAGAGCCATCTTAGTTGAAGATGTACTGGAAAAAACTGGCTTATTCATGAAATGCTGGCAGGATAGGCGCCATCTGCACTTCTGGGGCAGAGGCTATTCCATAAAATGGGGGGCACCTTGGAAAAGGCTTGCCAATTTGACCTGCATTCCATACAGCTTGTAGGGAGTGGAGATCTGCCAAGAGGACTTATATTTGACGCGGACTTACGTCCTTCCAAGCAGTGATGGGATACAGCCAGTTTGCACCAGTTCGGCAGAACCGGTAGCTAATTTTCTGTTGCCCAGGCCCAGAACGGACTTCCGGAAACGGCATCCACACAGAGAACCAGCTGTTCACATATATGAATCCCACCACTGCTTCCAAGGTAAATAAAATGGGGACCCAGATTGTTGAAACCAATATGCTGACTCTGTGAACCCTCTTACAAAGGACTGCAAAGCACTATGAAGCGGTATACAAGTCAAAGTGCTATTACTAAATGCTACATTTGAGCAATGATGCGGTCAGACTTTGGGTGAGGAACGAAAGCAGCTATGAAGATGTCCAGAACTTACTACATTTAGGCTATACTGTACTGTACAGATGTCCACCATACTTACTACAGTATAAACCAACCCTGTTTTCAAGGCCAGTTCTGGGCATCTTCAAGAGGACACATTGCATTGCTAGCTTCAAGGAACAAACCAACTTGGGATGGCCAGATCCTGTGAACACCTTCAAACCACACATTGCAAGCTCCGAAAAAACAAGTCTTCCTATGTTTGTTCTCCTGTTTGGTGGCCTCCATGAATGTTGGAAGCAGGATCCAAGCAGGCCTTTGTTCAGAGATTTCTCTGGGGGTGGGGAACCGGAGCAGAAAAAGGACAATAAACTAGTTATCCACACTGTCAGAATTCTTTCAATGTCCTGCCCCCCAACCCCGAAAAAAGCAGATTGACTATAAATGGGGAGGGGAGAACCTAAGAACCTCTACTTCTGGGAAAGACAATTGAGTTGGGAGTCATCACGAGATATAGGCATTCATTGTACCTGGTGCTAACCTAGAACCTCCGCGAAAGAAACTAGGAAATTTAAATTATTCAGCCAAGAATATCAAATCAAAGAAGGGCATTCCAATATTCGGCCTAGGTATTCAGCATGTGTGATTTTGGAGGTCCTGTGGACTTAATCTGTTTTTTTTATTTCTCATTCTCATTTTTAGTGCTCCCGTGCATTTCCCACAAAGCTACAATCTAATAATTTTAAACACATATACATTCCAAGAAAAACATCTCCTTCCTATACTCTATGGCTGCATTCGTGCAATGTGATTAATTTGCTTAATGCGTTCACCTATTTTCAAAACCATAATCTAAGCAAAAGCTTGGTCTACACCACCAAGCCACCCCAAAATCACACACCAAACCAAGGTTAAAATTAATCCCACCTGGGATGTGTGAATGCAACTTCTAGATTTTTAATTTAACCAGATTAAGTGTGTGGCACCCCGAGTCCCTTAAGACATAAACAACTGTAAAGCAAAAATTGTGACAGCATCACTGGATCAAGAATTTCCCACCTTCCAATATCCAACAGAGAAAAAAAAATCCTTAAATCCTTAACTGTATTACAAACATTTAAAAATAAAAATAACTCAAATAATATGCATTAACGCCTGGGTAAGTGTTCACCTCTGGCGCTAATAAGCACAATCTTAAATGTGCCCACTCAGAATTAAGTCCTACTTCAATGTAACCACGCACAGCAAGGATTATATACAGAGATACTGTTTGCAATAGTGTGACCGCTAATTTAAATGAGAAATAATTTTTTGCAGCCACTTTGTGAATAAAAGTGATGGTTTGAAGCAGCAAAGCTGGAATCTCTTCGAATCTGTTCTCCATTTTGCCAGGACAAGCCCAAGAGTTACTCATCCTAAAAAAGGAGAATCATGTATGGGCAGTATCGTGGCTTGCCAGAGGAAAAAAACTGCTTAACTTTAAACCATTTTTGCAACCTTTCTCTAAATCGCTTGAGACTACCAGGAAAACTGTGACACCCCCCAGCCCCAATCTGAACATTTTGTTAATACAAAATTAAGGAGATAATACACCAAAGTCAGAATGAGCAATGACCACTAAATTTTTCATTGTGTGTTCATTCAGAATTTGGGAACAGAGAAGAGCTGAAAATTGGGATTTGTTTAGGGCCCCTAAAAATGAAATTTCAAGGAAATTGGGGGTGGGGGTGGGCTAAGCAAATCCGAGCCATTTTTCTTTCTTGACAACCAATATGGCTGGGTTAAGTCAGAAATAAAAGAGGGGAGAAAAATATCTTATCCCCGAGCTATAATTCAACAGTGAACCGGTGAGACCACCAGCAACTCAAAATGGCTAAAGACATAAGATGACTGTTTGCAGATGGATGCAAAAATGAGCAGAAGAAAATAAAAATGGTCCAGGCACCGTGAACTCTACAGTTTGAAGTCATATAATAGAGAAAAAACGGGATGGGAGGAATTAGTTGCATCGGTGTTACTGTGGAAAATTACTATGGAGTCCTCTAAAATCAGGAATGACCCGAAATATGAAGAATTCATCATTTCGTAGGGGTTAGGGGATCATGCTTAAAACAAGGAAATCACACACACACACACACACACGCTATTTATACACTTTCTTCTTCCCATTTGAATCTCTTTGCAAACCACACCTTTTTTCGCAAAAGCTTTGGTGTTAATCCATCATCTTTATCCTACTTCAAATGAACTTTATAGAGGTGTAATGAATTTATACCTAACGTTCCTTTTTATTTGATTTTCCCCCCTTTCTGGGGGGGTCAGTACCCCACCCATTGCAAAATAGCCAGTAATGTGTACCCCCCCCCCTCCAGTTCTATTTAAACCATTCTCTTTATTTTTCATTCTCTGTTCTTCTCTCCTTTACACAGCCAAAATGTAAATCATAAGCTCTTGGAATCATCTTTTCAGCTGTTATTATTCTCATGTGTCATTTTTACTGATCAAACATTAAAAAAAGATGAGTAGACATATATATATCTGTGTGTGTATGTGTGTGTAATTTATGAATATATGTTATATATATCTCTGTGTGTGTGTGTGTAATTTATGAATATATATGTGTGTATATATATATGTAACATATGTGAACATGTATGTATAGGTATGTGTAATGTTTAGCATATACATGTATATGTAAGTATGTAATATATGTATATGTATGCCTGCAATATATGAATATATGTGTGTTTGCAATACATGTATATATGTGTATGTAATATACTGTGTCTATTACATGTGCATGCATGTGTACATATGTATTATATATAATACATGCATACACACACACACATATGTATAAAAAATACAGGATGTTTATGTGCAATAAACATCAGCTTTAAAATCCATGGTTTTGTTGATTAGACACACAGCATCTTTATCTAAGAAAATATTCAATGTATCAAAATAAAAGACAAAACACCTAGCGTATGTACATTTTGTTGAATAGACACAGGTTCACAAAATATACACATATGTATAATATAAATACACATTTATGACTTTTTTTGTACTTCTGTTAAGTACGTTCAACTGAAATACGTATCTATGGGGATACATATGTTAGTATTTTCTTTAGCTGTACGGCTACTACCGTATTATATAATGATTTCTCGTAATTAGGACAAAACCACCGAACAAGGGAAACAGAGACATAAACACAAGCAATACACATGGACTGGTTAAACCATCAAGGCAGATAGACTTCTAACCTAGATATATTTCTTCGTATGTCACCAAAATCATGGCATGTTTTTAAAAAAACACCGAGACAGTCCATTAGGTATTCGCATACGCCTACACGCTAAAACCGCCAACTCAAGATGGTGGCACAAAACCAAAGGTGTAAGCAAAACCGTGCTACAATTTGGAACCGGAGGCTTGAGGAGCCGGTCCTTATTTGCACCCCAAGCCTTCAACTTCAGGAGTCAAACCAATGAGACGAGGGGAGAACGCAAATGTAGACGAACAGCAGCCCGAGCGACCCCACCTTTCGCTTAGAATTCAGCACACAAGACAGCCAAATATATAACCAGTGGGGAAACACAATTGTGTCCCCCAGAGAGAGAAATTGGACCTTGTTTGCATCTGCTGTTTATTAACCGCCCGGCTGAGACAGCTCAAAGAACCAATAAAGAGGATTTAACGGTTTGGGAGAATGGACAGGCCAACTGGATATTTGAAAGGAAGGCGGGGTGAGGTGGGGGAGAAACGCATTTTAAAATGATAACTTTTTTTTTTAAAAAAAAGGGGGCATAACGGCATTTTGAGAAACTCAGCTCGGGGGGGGGGGAAGGAGCAAGGAGATTTTTTTGTGGGTTTGTTTTTTTTGAAGCGGTGAAAACTGGTAGAAAGCTCTGGCTTAAATTGGATCTGGGGTGATCAAAAATTTGAGCATGGGGTGGAGAATAAATGGACTCACTTCGAATTCAAGCGCTGGGCAGGGAGATAACAGATTCCCAGCCCTGAAAGGGGGACACAGGACCCCTTTCAAAAATGAATGGGAAAAGGCGGTGAAATATGGCAAGGAATTAATGTTAATGTATGTGCAAGAGCAGGTGAAAAGAATAACCATCCACGCACACACCCTTCCAAAAATAGGACCTCCCTGCAGAATATTGCAAAGGCTTCTAGGATTTATAGCCGAGGCTATACTGGGAAAATAAACTTGAGATGCCTCTCTCATCAGAGAAGCAAACAGGAGATTGTAACTGAGTGTCCACCATTTATTCCTCCCTTGTGTCTTAACGTTGGAAGTTCTATCTAGAAGACAACCAACCTTGAAGATCCAGTTTCTTTAAAAGCAGTGATGGAATTTATCATGCCATAATAAGGATACACCTTGCAGGCGTCTTCCATAAATTGTGGGGGTGGGGGGGGGGGAAAGAAAGCAAATAGCAAAGGATGCTGTTCATCTATCTTAACCTGAAATCCACTTTGGGAATTATAGTCACAAGAAGCGGTACAGATTCCTGATGGAAGGTGGTTAAGGTAAAGCTTTTCCAGAAAGTTTAGTAGTAACCCTAATTGCTTGCCTCTGAAGGCTGCTCTGGTTAACAGACAGTAACATTGTCTGTTATTGATGAGGATGACTACTAGATTCTATGCCATGGAGGTTTTCGTATCTTCACCACCACCACCACCACCACCACAACAACAACAACAACAACAACAATATTATTATTATTATTATTATTATTATTATTATTATTATTATTATTATTATTATTATTATTATTATATTTGCTTGACTTGTGCTGTAGACCATGGAGTTTTATTATTACAATGGGAAAGGCACAAGCAAAGGCTTTTAATCAATAGTTTTATTTAATTAATAAGGAGAGATGGGGAAAAGAGAGAAATATCTTCCACCTCTTGGAGAAGGGAATAAAGATGCTGAAAGAAGACTGTGGATCATTACCTCAATTTGCCGTAAAAAGTTTGGCTTTTTATAGCAACCACGCCAGAAAGGATGTATTTGCTGCGTTTTAAGACGGACGCCCACAAAAACCTTTTAAATAAATTAAATAAATAAAAGAGATGATGGTGTCACTCTTCCAGAACAGGAGGAATAGGGAGGTGTTTTGAGTTAGGCTGGATTTTTCTGCTGTACGCTCTTTATTTTGCCTGTGTTCTTCAGAAGAAGAATTATTTTGTTGTTAATGGTAAAGAAATCAGGGACTGCCAGCTCCGATTTCAGCCAAATGAAGAGGCTATGAAAGAAATCGCCTTTTTTCTATTTTTCCTTTCATGTTTTCTTGCTCATCCCATTATTAGTCTGCTTGCCCATTTCAGAACAACTGAAGACCATAATGGATCTTCAAAAGAATGAGGCCACCATCTCAAGAAGAGCTAGATGAAGTACCCCAAACATTTAGCAGAGTTGAGGGGGGGGAGCACAAATTGTCACATTCACTTTTTTTTTTTACTTACTAAATTAAAGGCATCGTCAATAACAGTGGGGCAGAATTCGGCAAGAAAAATTCGGGATGAATCTCAAAAGATAGGTGTCTTCTCGAGATTGTAAGAGATTAATAGGCAGAAGCCCAGACACTGAAGCAGCTCAAACTCTTAACACTTATTTATTAGCAATTTCACTCAGATGGGGTCTCTAAGAACTATCTGAACCTTTTTCCAAGGATGCCAGGCTGAAAGGCTAACCATCTTTTCTCCAGATAAGATGGACCCTGAAGTCCACGTGTGCTCATTGTTAATTAAGTAGCTGTTGCTTCCTTCCTAGCCTTAGAGCTCTGTCTTATAGTGATTCACCATCAAAGGCCTTGTTAACTCCAGTTTTCTTCTAATGCATCCAACTATTGTGTTTGTGAGAAACCACAGTGGAAATCACAGGTGCTTTGAGGAGAAGACTATCTCTCCCTCATTGCTTCTCCCCAAAATGCATCCGATTCCCTCTGAAATTAGGAAGCTTCATGGAACCACCCAAAAAACGATCCTAAGAATTTATTCAGAACAGCAGATGAATCTTTAACATTCATTCTCCTAGGGAATCTGATCCAGCCCACTGCCCAGTGGTCATCTCCAGAAATATTCACAAGAGTGCAAAGTAATTTCCTGTAATTCCACAAATTTGCTGAAAATTTCAAATCATTTACGTATAGGGAGACTGTGAGAAGGAGGGAGGGAGGGAGAAAGAAAGAAAGAAAGAGAGAGAGAGAGAGAGAGAGAGAGAGAGAGACAGAGAGAGAATTAAAACAACAGTCCTGAGTGGGCACATCAGTGAAAGCTCTTTGGAAAGAAATAATAACAACAATTGAACATGAGAAACATTTGTGTGGCTAAATACAGGCCAGGAGGGCAAAGGAAAATAAAATAATGGGATGGATCTGCGTTGCCAATTGAGAGAGAAAATAGCCAACCATTTACCCATCTCTCTATTTTTTTCCTCTTTTTTCCTTCTGCAGCTAGCTAGCTAGCTAGCTATGCAGTGATCTCCTTGGGAATTCATCTGGTGGCAAGGAAACTGTCATTCTAGAATTACACTAAAACTGCCCATTACACTGTGGCAGGTGGCGTGAACAACAATGACAAATCTTTATCTCTGATACTTTGGAAATGATTTCTTCAGTCACACCATCACAAAGAACAGAAATGTGCTTGAGTTTCTAACAGCATCTCAGCTCTTGCTGGGAATGGGTGGGCATCTTGAGTCTAAAGTCCATCCAGCTCCCAGACACAAACCCCCACCGCCGCCCCTCCAAAATCACAGGGGTTACCTACACCAAATTATGGGTCACAGCCCAGTTTCTGGGCACTTGGGTTTGGCATCTGCCCACACTCAACCCAAATGCATTTGAACCCTTGGCAATTTTGCAATCAGGAGACAGGCCAACCTCTTGACCCAAATGATTGCCAGTTAGGGAATCCTTCTGCAAAGCTCCAGATTGCAGAAGGAAACTCAGCACAGCATTGCCAACCAAACAAAACAAAACACACGCCTATTTGCAAAACATATTGGACATTTCAAATCCAATGCCGTTCCGGTGCAAAAGGGATATTCCTAAATTTATTAAAACAAAGGTAGTGGCAAAAGAAAAGCTATCCTTAAAGATCATGACGTTTGGGGCTCCAAGAGGACAATCATCCACAACTCCTCTTTGTGAACCTCAAATTGGCCCATTGGAATTTGCTAGTTGAATTCTACTCAACACGCAAACCTATTCCAAGATGTTTTTCCTTTCTGGAAATGTAACATGGCGGCTGTTTTGCTGGGATACCAGCAGGCTTCTACGACACTCAGGGTTTTTTTTAATTCAACCTCAGCTTGGCTTGAGGAATTTCAGATTAAAATACCCACTCCACCACCACCATGTCCCCACCCCAGATATACACAGACACACACATATCATTTAAAACACACACGGGATTCTCCACCCCGTCTATGCCTAACCTTTCCCACCCGCGGATATTTCAATCAACAGCCTACACAAAGACATATTTAATAAACATCTCTCAATGTTCTCCGGACCTGTGGTCACCACATAAAACACAATGATGGGTCGGCAATATCAAGCATGCCTGCGGGTGATCAAAAATTACATTCAGAATGGGCGAAGTTCCCGGTGTCTCAATTTACAATTGATTTTTAATTTAGACACAATTATCAAGGAAGGCATCCCCTTTACTCCAGACGAGGAGGCAAATGTGCCACAAGATGGAAACAGTGGCTTTCAGAGGGGAATAATAAAATGGGAGAGAGAGAAAGAGAGCTGCAGAGGAAGGGACATTATAGATGTGAAAGATTTTCTGGAATTTTTATATCTTCGGGTCTTCCTCAGCCTTCCGAGAGGAGCGGGGGGAAAAGTACATTATCATGACTTCGTCTCTAGAGCTTCCTAATTTCCACTGTGCATTCAGGACTTCGCAGTGGATTTATACACAAATCTAGAATTTCAGACCAATGTGCATTCATGTTATTGGGGGTCTTCTTCTTCTTCCTACTTGTGAACCATAAACTGTATTAATTTTTCAGCTGCTGAAGCTATCTCATTCAGCTATGGATATTATTCAAAACTGAGAAAAAAGCATTTACTTTTTTCCTTAAGCGTTGGGCAGGACCTACTTTGAAATTCTTATTTTGCAAGTTCTTTATGAAATAATTCCCTAATGGACAACTTTTGACACTCTAAAAGGTAAGAAACTCGCCCAACACTGACCTAGCAGTACAAACTCTTACCCACTTAAGTTCCAACACAACTGACACACTTTCCACAGAATTGACACCATGAAATGTGAAAGAACTGCTAGCTGGGTTTTGTTCTTTGCAACCCCATCACTGCAAAATATTTTTGCACATCTGATTATCTTTGGTTTGGGGGAAAGACCAACTGTGGACATGATATTATCTTTTACTTGTGAACGCTAACAATATAAATAGGAAGTCGGGTTTGTTTCCAGAGGCAAATTCACAGAAAAATAACACAGCCACTATCTGCATTACGATTAAGATAATTCACCAGCATTCACTCGAACTATGTATAAAGTACTGGTAGGGTGGTGAAAAAATTTAGTTCATGTGTCCATTTATGTTCATTCATGTAAAAAACCTTGCTCTGCATTAGACACATTTTTTTTCTTTAATTTACAAAAGTTTGTAATCTTTTTCAGTTTTTTGGGGGGGAAACAGAACAGTGACTCCAATATTTCACATTTCTCCAAAGCTGGACCTTTCAGAGATTCACAGCGAGAGGACTCATTATTTTTTTTTACAATGCTAAGAATCAGGAAGTAGACAATCTTAATTATCAATGATTTAAGAAATGGGAGAGGGGGCAGACACCCCCCCCCCCAAATAAACCCTGGAAACACAGTTGCCATAAAATATCTTCCACATCGCACAAAGAAAGCCACACAAACGGTGCCAAAATAGGGATTGTGTTTTTAAAGGCAAGGTTCAATGAAGGTCAGTGGCCCACCGGCTTTTTTAAAAATAAAAAATAGTTTTAAAAAATCGGCCCGAATCAGGCAAATTCCTCTCTTAGGATTTTGAGGTGAGGGGAAAAAAGCAGAAATAGCAATGCAAACAAGGGGGGGGGGGAGGGAGAAAAATGAAAGAGGTTAATGACTAGTAAAACAAATGGAGAATTCCTCCCTGCGAAAAATAACCCATGTGTCTCACGTAGGTGTTAGTCTCAAACACCCCATACCCCCAAATAGAAAAGACTAAATTATCCCCAGTTCTTCAGGTTGATAAACTATGATGGCCAAGGCCAAAAGCTGGGTAAGAAGTGGGCAAGTGCCAGGAGAATAGGATGGTCTCCAGAGGTCCTTCCCTCAAAGCTCAGCCATCTCCATGATCTCCAATATGGCCTCTAAACTTTACAACTTCTCCCATGTCCTCACAGCACAGAGGTCCGCATTGAAATCAGTCCCCAATTTCCTTCAAACCCAAAACATTTTGTTGGAGAATGAAGCTTTTTATTCATCCGGGCAGGAAGTGGGCAGAGAGAAGAGCTTTCTCTCATTAAAGGCTCCAAGTTGTGAGAGAACAAGAATCCCCTTCGGTTAAAAAGCCCACGAATCTGCTGGTTGGGGTATTTCTGCCCAAGGGGGAGATTTTTTTATCTATTTTTTTCTCTTTTTTTGGTGAAAAGTGGCTGCCTGGGAACAATTCAAACTCCCCAAGCTTCTCTGTCTGTTGCGGGCCCTTCCATAATTGGATGATACCCCAGTCCATTTCTGCAGGCATTAACACAGCCCTGACATATCAGCAGGTAGCTAAGAGGTGCTGAAAACAAGTGTCACAACACAACTTGTGCCAAGAGACACAAAACCCTCAACCGTAGCCAAGGCACTCACAAAAAAACTGCAGGCGTAATTTTACTGTTGTTCCCTAAAGATATCCCATGGACTGCTAATTTTGTGGGATTTGTTTTTAGCTTCCGCTCTCGATAAATGAATGTTGTATTGAGAAACTAGCTTATTCTTTCTCTCTGGATAAAGAAGGAACTCCTTCTTGCTCTCATTTTCATAGTTGTGGTCAAATTGCAGAAAGGAAAGAAAAAAAAGAAAAGAAAAGGTTTCTAAGATTTCAGATTTAAAGAGAAAACAATGGAGCCACGCAAGATTCGGAAGTGGTGCACCATTTATGAAATACTAAACACAATGTATGAAATACTAAACGGAATAAAGGGGAATGCTGGTGCCAGCTTCTCCTTCAACTAGGAGACGGAATAAGAATCACTTTTTCCAAAAGGTTTTTTTTTAAAAAAAAATTTGGGGGAGGGTAGGGTTGGAGTTTGCTAAGATTAAAGGAAGAAGCTGTTATTTTGGGGTTAAGATCCTGTCCATTATGAGCAATCAAAGATTGGCTGTCATCCAACAGCCTGTTTCAACTACTTCAGCAAGCTGTTATAAGCCCTCCGCGAGAAAAAAGTCACTTCTGAATGCTCAGCTTTACTTTGGACCTAGGAAGAGTAAGAGGACTCATTTAAACACTATTTGTGTTCGCATTACAAGCTGACAGACCACAACAGCCTGGCGTAAACAAGGGTGGCACAAACAGACCCCACATTTTAGGAATGTTGGATTTACTTGACCATTAAAACCCAACCAATTAGGCTGCCAGTTAGGGTTTTTATGTCAGAATTGGAGAGAGGTGATCTAATCACATCCCCCCCCCAAGAAAAAAATATAATCAACTACCATGTCCTTCACCAAAAATCAGTTGGTCAACCTCTTTGGGTGAGTTTCTAACATTTGCCAGCCTGATGCTCAAAGAAACCTGCTCAGTTTTAAATACCACATTTAGAACTATCTTCCAGGAACATCAAGGCAACCCCCCCACACACACACCATCTAAATTGAAAATATAAACCTTTCCTCTTCAAGCTACTTTGGAAATTCAACCCCCAGTGGGGGAAAAATAATAATAGGTTCTGCCTATTTGGTCCAGCACGTGTTTTTTTTTAAAAAAAAGAAAACTGTATTTCCATCCAAAGTGGTTAAAAAGAGAAAGAGAGAGAGAGGCACAGTAGAAAACTGTTTTAATTTGACAAGATCGAGACCTTAAGTGACATATAATTGATTTTACAGTCTGCGCTGCTTCAGAAAATTGTTCTCCTTGGCTGCACAGTCTTATGATTTCCTAGAACTGACTTCTGGATGACTGATTTAAATATTACTTATTTTCACCAAGGTGCCAAAATATGGGACAGCTGCTTGTCCGTGACTATGTGTCTGTGTCTGTATGTTTTTGTGAGTGTGTGTATATCCATACCCCCAAATATTGAATTATTTGGGGGAATTGAGGCATGTGGAAGAGATGAGATTCAGAGGGCACCCCAGTGAAATTTATCCAAGTTAGACTGAAACTAGCAAAGAGATGTGAAATTTAAGCAAACCTAGCATTCTTGGCCTCTAGAGAGTTTTGTGGGGGGGGGGAAGAAATGATCTGACCCAATTTTTTGCTAAAAAAAAAATTCCAGGTATAAACATTCGCTGCAATGCCCCCTCCAAAAGATGACTAAGCAAATACCCATTTGCAAAAAGGAGACCAAAAGTGTTTTATTGTGAGAGGTATTCTTCCAGCCCCTTAGTATAAACTACTTGCAATCATTACACATTTTAGGAAGATGGGAATTGCCTGATCTAAACTTCCAGACGAACCCAGATATGACACAAGAACACAGCACAGCTGAGCTAGAAAGAGACCAAAATAGCATCTCTCTCTGCCAGCCAAAAATCACGCCCCCCTCAAAAAAAAATTTGGTCATTTAAAAAAAACAAAAAAAAACACCCACAAAAAAACAGGTCACTTCCCAAGAGTTTGTAGGTTAATCTTCCTCAAGCCAGACAGGATAAAACTCCACTTTCAAACTCTTTTGCCCACTGCACAGCTTGTACAAGCCACAATGTGGGATGCATTTTTTGTTTTTAAAAAAAGATTAATAGTTTGGAAGAAACTTTTTTCCCCCCCTGAGCTGGAAATATTTCCACCAGCGGTCTGTTTTTGCAGCAATTTTTCTAGTTAGCGTCTTTGCAAAGGGGTTGGGGGGGCGGAGGGGGGAGAGAACCAGAGACTAGATTGTTACCTCCATTTCAGGCATCCCAAGTGGAAAACTTCTCCTGTTCCTCCCACTTCTGTCCAACGCCCCCCCCCAAAAAAAATCTACAGGGCAAGTCCAAGCCCCCCATTCTCCAACCTCTTCTCCCCCAGAGCTCCCACCCCATTCAAACGCAACTGAGGACAGACAAAAGCCTTCCCCCCCCCCCAGTTCGGCTCGGTCCCTTTGCCACTTACCTAGGATTGGTTTTGTTCCAGTACACTGCATAGCGATCCGAGATAACTTTGCTCCCGTCTTCCGTCCAGACACAAACCCCAATAAGGGCCACCACAAGCGCCGCCACCTCCGAAAGTTGCATTTTACTTGCTTGGCGATCCTCCTTTTTCCTTTTTTGCAGGGAGATATATATATTTTTTCTCGCCTGTTTTTTTCTTCTTCTTCTTCTCTTTTCTCTTCTTTCTTAAAGCACTTCGATGCTTCAAGAAGGACTCCCCCAGTCCGTTGTCCTTTTTTTATTATGGTATTTATTTTGCCATGTTTCTTAAAATGTCCTGGGGTGGGTGGGAGAGGTCACCTCCCCATTTAAATCGCCTGGCTTTCTCTTTCGCCCCCCCTCCCGCCCCCCTTTGTAATGCCAACTCTTTTTTGGGGGGGCTGGGGGTGGGGAGACTTAGGATTCCTAATTTATTGCAGGGAGATGGGGCAGGTTCTGGATGCCTTTGCAGTTCTTAAGATCTTCTTAGGCATGAGAGGATGCAGCATCCTACCTGCCATCAAGGTTGAGTTGCTTCTGCAGAGCTATCTGGAGTCAGGATCAGAAGCTGGGGGGGGGAGGCTTTGGAATGGGGGAAAAAAGTCTTGTTTTCTAGGAACAGATGGTCTTTTTTGATCTTTTTTTTCTTTTTCTGTCTCCCCCCTAAAAAAGAGCGCTCTGCAGACTTCCTCCTCCTCCAGTTCCCTTGAAACTCTTCTGCAGGCGTGAAACCATCGCTAGAAGACCTCCATCCGCCGAGGGTTCAGTTTTTTTTGGGGGGTGCTTCAAGGGGGAAATCCAGAGGAAAAGTAGCTAATGGAAATCTTTGGGAAGAGGAGGAACACACCCACCCACACACACACACACACACACCCCTAACAAGTCTCCCAGTCTGACGAAGAGGCAGAAAAACTGTCAAGTCAGCAAGCAAAGTCTCAAGAGAAGTCACTTCTGGATTCTGCCACACACACACACACAAAAAGAAGGAATTAAAAGCAATTCCTGGTTTTGATTTTTTTCTTTTTGAAAGGGGGGGGGGAGAGAGAAAGAAAAGCTTTTCAAGAGCCCAACGCTTTTTCTTTCCCAGATGGCAAGCAGTTGCCCAGAAACGGAATTAGATTAGGAATTGTTTTTCATCTTCCACCTCCTCCTCCTCGCTAAAATGAAACAAATCTACTTTTCTTTTTCAAAGAAAGCTTCCAAACATACATACACGGTTGGAGTCCTAATTTTCCAGTTTTAATGAGCGTTCAGCTAAATTCTTCTCTGTTATCTTCTCTCTGCTGTTTTTTTTCCTCTCTCTCCCTTTTAACAGAATCTTGTCACGCCGAGGCTTTTTTTTTTCTCCTTTAAAAAAACAACAACAAACAGAGACAAATAGAGAAATAAAACGGATCCTGAACACCTCTGGAACACCTCTACTATTTCGTTTACTCTTTCTTCACTTCCCCAGAAACTCCCCAAAGACGCCTGCCCTCCTCTCGCTCGTTCACACAACAGGTTTCTTCTCATTTGCAGGAGGCTTTCTCCCCCCCCCCGCTTCCCCCCCCAAAAAATCTACTTTTTCCCGCTTTTATTCCCACTCTTACTTTTTCTTCCTTTTTTTTCAACAAGGCGAGAAGCCCCCCTTAATAAAACCGAGAAGAAA
>NW_027673625.1:50000-151755 GCF_964194415.1 Vipera berus
GGAGCATTCACCAGTTCTGGAGTCAGGTAGTTCCGCTGGTTAATTGTTCTGTCAGGAAATTTCTCCTTAGTTCTAGGTTGCTTCTCTCCTTGATTAGTTTCCATCCGTTGCTTCTTGTCCTGCCTTAGGGCGCTTTGGAGAATAGCTTGACTCCCCCCTACTCCTTCTTTTCATTAAACTAGAGTCATACCCAATTCCAGCAACCGTTCCTTATATATTTTAGCCTCCAGTCCCCTAATCATCTTTGCTGCTCTTCTCTGTACTCTTTCTACTCAACATATGCAAACCAACTTAGATTATTTGTTTGTTTCTCTCCCTCCTGTATTATTTTTATAAACAACTCAAGGTGGTGAACATGCCTAATATAGGTAGTCCTTGATTTAATACCACAGTGGAAGCCAGAATTTCTCTTCCTAAGCAAGGCATTTATAAAAAGAGTCATGTCTGATCTTATGATAGTGTTTGCCACACTTGTTAAATGAATCTGCTGTTGTTAAATAAATCATGTGGTCCTTAAATGAATCAGGCTTCCCACACTTACTTTGTCCAAAGCAGAAATGGCAATCACGTAATCCAGGGATGCTACAGCCATCCTAAATGCAGGTCAGTCTCCTGGTGATTGGTCCAAAAGCACCCAGCCAGCTTTCATGCCTATGGCGGGATTAGAACTCAAAGTCTCCTGGTGATTGGCCCAAAGTCACCCAGCCAGCTTCCATGCCTAAGGTTCAGTGTATTACATATGTCCCCAAAGCAATTAATTCATTAATAATGGCAAAGCCTGGTGCAGTACATAGTGATAATGTTTCATGAGCAATAATCGTATTTTATTAAAATAAGTCTACTCCTTTTCAAAACATTATTATTATACAAATCTCAGTCCTATTATTACCATCAGCTCTATCTTTTTCTAATTAAGAACTGACAAAATAGTTTATAAAAATTATAGTGGCATCAGCTGAAGGCAAAAGAAGCTACATAAGTCACTTCCTGCCACAAGAAGCGGTGGGGAAAGTCATTTAAACCCCCCCCCCTTTTCTTAAGTGAGACCAAAGTGAAATGGTGCTTACAGGTAGTCCTCAATTTACAACCATTCATTTGGTGATTGTTCAATGCTACAATAACTGAAAAAAGTGACTTATGTCCAATTTTCACACGATCATTGCAGCATCCCCATGGTCATGTTATCCAAATTCAGACACTTGGCAACTGACTCATATTTATGACAGTTGGAGCGTCCCAGGGTCATGTGATCACCTTTTGCAACCTTCTGACAAGCAAAATCAATGGAGGAGCGAGATTAAATTAACCATGTTATTAACAACTGCAGTGATTTACTTAACTGTGTAAAAGATCATAAAATGGGGCAAAACTCAGTTACCAACTGTCTTGTTTAGCAACAGAAATTTTGGGGCTCAATTGTCATAAGATGAGGATTACCTATACCAGAGGTCCCCAACCTTTTGGGCACCAGGGACCGGTTCCGTGCAGAGAGGTTTTTCCGCGGACTGGAGGGTGCGTGGTTTTGTGTGCTGCCTGCATCCCGCGGATGGGGCTTTGCTTGTTTGTGCGGACCGGTTGCTGGCATGCCGTGGCCTGGTACCGGTCCACGGACCAGGGGTTGCATGACCGACCTAATTTTATGACTTTTTTTTTGCGGTGGTGATTAAGCAAATCACCATGGTTATTAAGTGAATCCATATTCCTTAACTGAAACCATTGTTCGCTAGGGGGAGTATTTTGCCGAAAACCGGATGTAAACGCCAGCTTTCAGCAAAAATGTTGTAAATCGTGGTCACCTGAGTACAGGATGCTGCAAACAACTATAAATGCAGGCCGGTTGCAGTGGCCAAAATTCAGTCATGTGATCAGGGGGTTGAGGGTGTCAACCATCAGAACTTTGGAACCGGATCATAAGTATCTTTTGGAGGGTACATCATAACTTTGAATGGTTGCTAAGCAACTGGTCATAAGCCGAGGACTACCTGTACGTAATCAACCAATGAATCAATGAAAGAGTTGTACAGATAGTCCTCGACTTACCACACTGTTTAGTGACTGTTCGAAGTTACAATGGCACTGAAGAAAAGTGACTTATGACCGTTTTTCACACTTTATGACCATTGCAGCATCTCCTGATTCAGAGGCTTGGCACAACGGGTTCATACTTATGACCGTTGTAGTGTCCCAGGGTCACGCGGTCACCTTTTGCAAATATCCGACAAGCAAAGTCAATGGAGAAGCCAGATTCACTTAACAGCCATGTTGCTAACACAACATCTGCTGTGATTCGCTTAACAGTGGCGGAAAGAAAGATTGTAAAATGAGGCAAAACTCACTTAACAACTGCCTCAGTTACCAACATAAATTTTGGGCTCAGTTGTGGTTGTAAGTCAAGGACTACCTGTATGTATGTATGTATGTATGTATGTATGTATGTATATATATATATATATATATATATATATATATATATATATATATATATATATATATATATATATATATATATATATATATATATATATAGTTGTGGTTGTAAGTCAAGGACTACCTGTATGTATGTATGTATGTATGTATGTATGTATGTATGTATGTATATATATATATATATATATATATATATATATATATATATATATATATATATATATATATATATATATATTTAATCCCATTTATATCCCGCCCTTCCCCGAAGACTCAGGGCGGCTTACAATCTAAAGCACAAATCAATGTGCTTTAGCAATAGCCTTCATTCTATGTACATGCCTGCTTATTAGGGCTTTCGCGCCCCCCAAGCGGCATTATTACAAAGTCAGCTTATTGCCCCCAACAATCTGGGTCCTCATTTTACCTACCTGGGAAGGATGGAAGGCTGAGTCAACCTTGGATATGTGATACGTAGTTGTTCAAAATGGCCGTCCAAATCAGGAGGCTGTTTACCTCTGATTGCCCAGATGGAGGGGATTAAAAATGGGGAAGAAATATTGTATTCAGTACTTCTGGGCTTCCTGGAGACACACAATGCTGACCTGTCCTGGAATCAGGAGAGGAGGCGAAGAAAGATTTTTGTTCTGCTTGGGTGAGTTTCTTCTCAAGTTACCTTGTGAGGTAGGACGCTGCTGGCTTTTATCAACAGTGGCAGATTGCATTTACTTTCTTGGAAACAATTTAGAAATCCTTGTCTCCAGATAGGTGTGCGATATATTTCCTCCCACTGTGCTTCAGGATTGCACCCACCGCTTTTCAGATCTCCAGAGACGGCCTTTCATTTTCTTCGGGTTTAAATTGGAGACAAGATTTTGTCAGCCCGTTTAGCTTTACTCTAACACAGAAACCTGGGTGGATTTGAGGAAGAAGCCTATTTGGAGCAATATTTACTCCTTTAAAGGTAAAAAAAGGTAAAGGAGTCCCTGTGGATTTTACTCCGCTGGTTGTTGCCAACTATAGGAGGTGGTGCGCATCCTCCATTTCAAAGCTATTGAGTCAGTGCTGTCCGAAGACATTTCTGCGGTCACGTGGCCAGCATCTGTTACCTTCTCACCAAAATGGTACCTATTTATCTACTCGCATTTGTATGCTTTCGAACTGCTAGGTTGGCAGGAGCTGGGGCGAGGACGGGAGCTCACTCCATCACGTGGTGCTCAGGTCTTGAATCTGGGCTGCTGGCTTTCCAACTGACAAGACCAGTGTCTTAACCACTGAGCCACTGCAGCCCCATTTACTCCTTTAAAGCAGAGGTCCCAACCTTTAGGCTGTGGCCCACTACCGGGCCGTGGCCCCTTGGCTGGCCACTGGGCTGCATGAGTAGTTGGCCAGTGCACATGCGCATATGTGTGCGCTCACCCCGTCCTTGCGCCGGTACTAGCCGAGCCGCAAGCCTCTCACCAGCACTAGGAGAGCTGCGAGCCTCTTGCCGGCACTAGCAGCCCCATTTGTGGAGCGTGCATGCTCATGGCCCCGTTCACATGCTCGCGCACATAGCCACATTTGCATGCATAATGGTGCCTGTCCCTCCCTTTCCCACCCGGCGGCCAACCCGGAAAGATTGGCGATCCCTGCTTTAAAGCATCTGGATCCTGCCTTCCAGCCCCAAAGGGTCTACAGGTAGTCCCTGACTTATGTTAGAACACCGTGCTTTTAGTGGCTGTTCAAAGTTACAACAGTACTGAAAAAAGTGACTTACAACCAGTCCTCGCACATACGACCATTGCAACATCTTCACAGATATGAGATACAAATTCAGGCACTTGGCAACCTGCATGTATTTACAAGGGCTGCAGCCTCCCGGGGTCATATGATCACCATTTGCAACCTTCCCAGCCAGGTTTTCACAAGCAAAGTCAATGGGGGAAGCCAAATTTGCTTAACAACCACATGATTCACTTACCAGCTGATGTGATTTGCTTAGCAACTGTAGCAAAAAAAAAATAGTCATAAAATTGGGTGCAACTCGCTTAACAACCAATTTGTTCAGCAATGGAAATTCTAGTCCCAATTGTGTTTGTAAGTCAGGCATTATCTGTATTACAGTGTTTCTCCACCTTAAGATACATAGACTTCAGTTCCCAGAATTCCCTAGCCTAGCATGGTGGCTGAGGAGTTCTGGGAGTTGAAGTCCACACTTCTTACAGTGGCCAAGGTTGAGAAACGCTTGGTCTATTTACAACCTTAAAGACATGATTTAAGAGGAAAAGGTTTTACAAGGGAAGAAGAAAGCAATGCAGATTATTTTATAAGTTTATAGAGAGGGTGTTTTCACCAAGAAAAGGACAAAGAATTCCCCCCTAATTGGTGTTCCTTGGAGGCAGAAGAGGTTTCTTCGGCTACGTCTGGGCTCCCTGCCTAATGAAAAAGGGACAGATTAAATTAATTTTCAGGCAGTTGTTGGAATTAAGTGTTCCTAGAATTGTGCTCTCTTTGGCCGATATGAAGCTCATTTGTGATGCGGCTATCACTTTTGCAGAGATGCTAATACATAGAATCACAAAGCTGAGATTTACCCCAGAGGTCATCCATTGCAGCCCCCTATTTGGGGCGGACAACATCACAAATTAACGTATAGAACTATAGAAATGTTGCAGAACAGACGAAATGCCACTCTCAGCCTAGTTCACCCTGCAGGGTTGTTGTGATGGGAAAATAGAATGCAGAAGTATTTGGTATGTTTGCTTCATTGAGATAACCAACATACATAAAAGGGGGAATTAAAATGGTATAACAATAATAATAGTAAAGCAATTATTGGGTGTGTCTAGTGAAAAGAAGGACTAGGGGCAACATGATAGCAGTGTTCCAATATCTCAGGGGCTGCCCCAAAGAAGAGGGAGTCAAGCTATTCTCCAAAGCACCTGAAGGCAGGACAAGAAGCAACGGGTGGAAACTAACCAGAGAGAGAAGCAACCTAGAACTAAGGAGAAACTTCCTGACAGTTAGAACTATTAACCAGTGGAACAACCTGCCTCTAGAAGTTGTGAATGTTCCAACACTGGAGGCTTTCAAAAAGAGACTGGACAACCATTTGTCTGAAATGGAATAGGGTTTTCTGCAGGGGGTTGGACTAGATGACTTCCAAGGTCCCTTCCAACTTATTATTGTTGTTGTTAATCTCCAATATTTCCCACGGGGTTCTTAGCAGTTAGCACTAACCCTTTTCTTCTTCGCTCCCAAACTTAACTCTGTGCTAGAGGTAAGCAAGACATTTTAGATTCAAAACCTAAGTATTTTAAGCTCAAAACGTTTTCCCGCATGCATGAAACAGCACAAAGGGCTGCTTCGTGATGCAAACGGCACTTTGCTAACTTGACATGGGATATTTTGAGCACGAAACAGCTCAGATGTAAAGCGTTTTGTACAGTACCCTGTTAATGCATTGCATCTGGGCATTTTCAGTTGCAAAACTCTATGTGTGCTGCTCTTTAATGCGTAAGGGAAAAACAACCCTCCTGGCACATACCTCTCTGCTGCCGAAGGAGCGTGGCAAACTTCTGTGCTGTTTGGGCTAATCGAATCCAGCGCGGAAGCCCCTTTGCTCCATCCCAACCGGGACGACTCCAGCAGCTTCCCTGTTTCCAGATGTGCTGGATGGCAGCATCCGGATTGGATAGCTGAGCTCAAGGCTGAGGAAAAAATGGAGGGAGGTGACAAATGGCTGGCGCTTCCAGATGAAGCTGTGTGAGGGATGGGGGTGGGTGGGTTTCGGATGTGACTCGTGCACCGAAGTGAAGAAAAGAGAGTAAAATATATTTATATATATATATATATATATTCCAGTGACACAAACATTACTTAAGGTTTTTTCTTTTTTTCTTTTTCCCTGTGGATATGTGTGTGCGCGTGTGCGTGCGTATGCTGGAGAGAGAATGAATTTAGGGCATGTGAGGAAATATATGGCGATAATTATGCAATAATAATATGCATTTATACAGCTCTTTTATTCCTCGGTTGTAGGATATTCAATAATTAATTGCCTTGGCTGCATTCTCATGCTCCACCTTCTGCCACAGATCTTCAAGACAGAGACAGTTCGTTCTCTCGCCAAGGGCAGAGCTGTGGAGAATCGAATATTGGGCACCTCTGACGCTATTCGAGACGGAGGAATGCTCAGTTGCTCTCTCTAAATTCACCAAACTTCAGACAACGTCAGCCGGGAATCAGAGAGAAGAAAAAAAATCAGGAAACCTTTCCTTGACCTCCAAAAAGCTTTCCCAGAATTCCCTATGACTGGGCTGGGGAAAAATTTGGCTGCTGTACAGGTGATCCTCGACTTATAACCACAATTAGGACCAGAATTTTGGTTGCTAACCAAAATGGCAGCCACGGTTGATAAGTGAATCACTGCAGGTGTTAAGTAAACCATGCGGTTGTTAAGTGAATCCAGGACACCATGTTGGCTTTGCTTCTGGAAAGCTGCCTGGAAAGGTTGCAAAGGGTGATCACATGACCCTTGGATGGAGGCAATTGCCAAAGGTCTAATTTATGACCCCGGAACTGTTATGAATACCTGCTGGTTGCCAGGCAGGCCAAATTTTGATCGCATGAGCATGGGGAATGCTTCAACTGTGTTAAGTGCAAGGACCAGTCACAAAACAATTTTTTCAGACCTCTTGTAACTTTGAACGGTCACTAAATGAGTGGTTGTAACAGTAAGGCAGGGGTCTTCAAACTTGGCCCTTTTATGACTTGTGGACTTCAACTCCCAGAATTCCTCAGCCAGCATGCCTGGCTGAGGAATTCTGGGAGTTGAAGTCCACAAGTCACAAAAGGGCCAAGTTTGAAGGCCCCTGTTCTAGAAGGACCTTTTCTACTTCCTCTTCTCAGAAAAAATCTGAAAAATCGAGATTCCCACCTTCTACTTTGTATGAAACAGACGAGGTGAGCTGGTTTCACACAATTCACCAAACCTGAGCTGCTGAGTCTGTACTGCTAGTCCTCAGCCTACAACTTACAACCACCTAACAGCCTGTCCATTACGGTTGCATGTCACGATGGCCGTCAAGGGAGATAGCTTCACTTAACCCCCCACCTCTGTTCTTCCCCGATGCAGTTGTTTAGCAAACACGGTCGTTAAGCAGAGCACAAGCTTCCTCAGAGGTGGAGGGGGGTCGAGGCCTGCCTGCCCCAAGCCTCTTCAAGTTGATAAGATTGAGAAACACTGCACTACAATGTTCTTTTCTTGGTGCAGTGTGTTAATGTGAGTTTCTCTGCTATGTAAAGATGAATGAATTTCTCTCTCCGGGCAATATTTTTATGCATTTTCATGTATCTTTTTCCTATTGATATTTCCTTTTCTTCCTTGAGTTTTGCCAGCAATTCCAAAAATTTAAAGGATTCGATTTCATATTTATTTACAAGCTCCACTCCGAGCAGGGTAGAATATCCCCCAAAATGCGTTTGTATATAAAAAAGAAATCAACAACACCCCCCAACAAATATACAAGTTGTTCTTGCTAATGCAATGATTTCAGAGAGCATGCTTTCATCAATGTTTTGCTGATGTGTGCAACCTTGCCATTCAGAATCTGGAAAAATGTATATCTCAGTGGAGAATCTGGTCCCAGTTCACCTATTGATTTGGGAAGTACAGGCTTAGTAAATTTGTTTTAAATGTTTAGTAAGTGTGCATTAAAATATGGACTGAATGCATCCCTGGACATCCTCATATATAACTTACCTGCTGACTTTTGATAATCCCAGCTTTTACGGGTGACTTGATAGCTGTTTTCCAATATCTCAGGGGCTGCCCCAAAGAAGAGGGGGTCAAGCTATTCTCCAAAGCACCTGAAGGCAGGACAAGAAACAATGCGTGGAAACTGACCAAAGAGAGAAGCAACCTAGAATTAAGGAGAAATTTTCTGATGGTTAGAAATTAACCAGTGGAACAACCTGCCTCCAGAAGTGGTGAATGCTCCAACACTGGAAGTTTTCAAGAAGAGACTGGACAGCCATTTGTCTGAAATGGAATAGGGTTTTCTGCCTGAGCTGGGGGTTGGACTAGATGACCTCCAAGGTCCCTCCCAACTCTGTTCTTCTGGAGGAAGCTAGCACACATGTACTCCTCAACTTACAACCAGCCACTTATGAGCATTTGCTATTATGACAGCTACCCTGCAAAAGATACTTACAACTGGTGGCTGCCACCCCAAAGCAAACAATGGGCTCACTTAATGACTGTGTTGCTTTCTTGATGACTGCAAATTTACCTAACAACCATGGTGATTTGCTTTAAAAAAAGTCATAAAATTGGGTCAGTCGTGTGATGACCCGCTTTACAGCCAACATGACTTATGACCATAAAGCTCCAATACGGTCATAAGTTGAAGACTACCTCTTTTCCCAAAAGTGCCTTTTTCTGATTTCTTAAACCTCATAAGGAAGTTTCATGAAATATATTTATTAGTGTGGCTTGGATATCAGTCAGCTCAAATCTCCTTAACCAAAGGACACCATTATATTATATTTTGAGTATTTATTGCTCCTTGTTATTTATCTTGGGGTTTTGTTTCAATCTAATTTCAGGTGACTTTCGCTACAGTCACTAAGTGAATCATGTGGATGTTAAGTGAATTCGGCTTCCCCCATTGATTTTGCTTGTTGGAAGCCAGTAGAAAGAAGAATTAATAGAATAGAATAGAATAGAATAGAATAGAATAGAATAGAATAGAATAGAATAGAATAGAATAGAATAGAATAGAATAGAATAGAATAGAATAATAGAATAGAATAGAATAGAATAGAAATTGGAATGAAAGAATAGAATCGAATCGAATAGAAATTGGAATGAAAGAATAGAATAAAATAGAATAGAATACAACAGAAATTGGAATGAAAGAATAGAATAGAATAGAATTAGAATAGAATAGAATTTGTCACTTTAAATGTACACTAATCAGCATACATTAAAATGAGATTTCGTTGCATTCAGCTCTCAAAGGGTAACCACCTCCAATATATACTACATAAACATGACAAAGGATTATGCATATACCTACATACACACACACACACGTTTGACACAGAAACAACACAGTGTAGTTCAGATGTATACAGCCGGGAAGGTTGCAAATGGGGTATCAAAGAATATTGACCTGGTGATTGACAACATTTCATTTCCCTTATTTCCTTGAGTCATCTGAAAGAAGCACCAGGTTCAGAAACCTGCTTGTTTTCAAGAGAATGGAAAAGTCATTACTTCAGGTAGAACCAAGAACGTTCCCTCTTTGTTTAGATACCATGTTTCTCAACCTCAGCAGCTTTGGACTTCAACTCCCAGAATTCCCCAGCCAGCCATGCTTCATTTGCAAGGTGATCTTTCTTCAATGCAGACACCCACAAATTATCCTTGACAGAAGGCGGCCTTTTAAAAGGGATAAAAGAGCCGGCCTTCTTTTAAACACGATTCCGATTTTTTAATGCACTTTCTCTCTTTTTTCCTTGCTAAACTATCCCAGAGAGCCTTAAGGGATGTTAGACGGGTCCCCTTTTGTCAGCCATCTGCTTCGAGGAAGATCAGGGACTGTGGAAAAAAGAGACAGAAGATGAATAACAGAATTGCAGAAGAACAGAGAAGAGACCTTAGAGGTCTTCTAGTCCACCCCTTGCACAAGCAGAAGACCCTGTACCACTTTCAACAAACGGCTGCCCAATCTCTTCTTAAAAACCTACAGTGATGGAGAACCACAATTTCTGAAGGCAAGTTCTTCCATTGATTGTTCTCACGGTCAGGAAGTTTCTCCTTATTTCTAGGTTGCTTCTCTCCTTGATTAGTTTCCATCCTTTGCTTCTTGTCCTGCCTTCAGGGGCTTTGGAGAATAGCTTGACTCCCTCTTCTTTGGGGCAGCCACTGAGATATTGGAACGCGGCTATCCTGTCACCCCTCGCCCTTCTCTTCAATAAACATTAGACATACCCAATTCCCGCAACCGTTCCTTATGTGTTTTAGCCTCCAGTCCCCTAATCATCTTTGTTGCTTTTCTCTGCACTCTTCCTAGTCTCACCATGTTTCTTTATATCCTGGCAATCAAAACAGGATGCGAAATTGGCAGCAAGATAGGGAATTTCTCCTTGATCTACTTTTCTCCAAGTTGGAGGGACGGAGAGCACAAAGAACAGCCCTAAGAAAAAGGGATTACAGGGACTGTCAGTTCTCATTTGGGATCCATTCATTCAAATGTATGATAGCGCTGAACGAGAGGTAAATATGAACAGGTCCTCATCATTGCCATTTACCAGCTTCCTGCAGATTCAGTGGGGACCAGCTGGCAGAAAGCCACAAGTTTCACTTAATGGCAGAAACCCAGGACTGTCAGAACTGCTGTCGCTAAGAGGCACAGTCACTTGAGGTTGCACTTAGCAGCCGCGTTACTTAGCGATGGAAATTTTCGTCCCAATTAACCTCATTAATTGAAGACTACCTATATTTGCAGACAATTCACAGCCAATTCTCGCACTGAAAATCTGCAGAGCGGTGATTATATTTTTAAAGGGCTCAACCAGCTTCTGTCCCAATTGCGAAGACTTGGGAAAAGTGCCGTCTTCTATCCAAAGCCAGATAGGTTTTTTTCGGTGACATTCTTATTATTGTATTAGATTTTTATCCTGGCTTTTTATAAGTAACTCAAGGCTGTGAACAAATCTGATAGGCCTTCCTCCACCTATTTTCCCCACAACAACAGCCCTGTGAGGTGGGTTGGGCTGAGAGAGGGGTTGGCTCAAAGTCACCCAGCTGACTTTCAAGCTTAAGGCAGGACTACAACTCCTAGTTTCTCAGCCAGCACTTTCACCACTACACCATACTGGCTCTAATGAGCTTAAAAGAAGAGGGAGCCAAGCTATTCTCCAAAGCACCTGAAAGCAGGACAAGAAGCAATGGATGGAAACTAGTCAAGGAGAGAAGCAACCTAGAACTAAGGAGAAACTTCCTGACAGAACAACTAACCAGTGGAACAACCTGCCTCCAGAAGTGGTGAATGCTCCAACACTGGAAGTTTTTAAGAAGAGACTGGACAGCCATTTGTCTGAAATGGTATAGGGTTTCCTGCCTGAGCAGGGGGTTGGACTAGATGACCTCCAAGGTCCCTTCCAAATTATTATTATTATTATTATTATTATTATTATTATTATTATTATTATTAGCCTGTGTGCATTTTTCTATTTTATTTATTTTATTTTCTATTTCTATTTCATCTTCAAATTATGATCATAACTGGGATCATAATTTCCATTCTGAACAAGGTAGCTGTTAAATGGGTAGCATCTGATTTTACAACTTTCTTTTTTTTTTGGCCACGGTTGTTAAACGAATCACTGCAGTGAAATGAATCAGATGGTGGTTAAGCAAAAGCTGGCTTCCCCTGTTGACTTTGCTTGTCAGAAGACGTCTGGGAAGGTCACAAACGGCGATCACGTGACTCCGGGATGCTGGGACCATTGTTAATACATGCTGGTTGCCAAGTGTCCACATTTTGATCCCGTGAACCTGGGGATGCTGCCCTGGTGGTAAGTGCAAAGACTGATAGTAAGTCACTTTTTCCAGTGTTGTTGGTAACTTTGAACAATCACTGAATGAATGGTTGTACACCCACAGCATCTAGCTTAGTAGAACGCCCTAACTAAAAATGTTTGTAGGTTGACATTTGGTTGCATATGTTGTGTGAACAGGGCATTTTAGGCAACCTTGGCTCTTTTATAACTTGTGGACTTCAACTCCCAGAATTCCTGAGCCAGCCATGCTGAGGGGACAGGGAGAGGTTTCCAAGCTGAGCTATGCTGCCTCAGGAATTCTGGGAGTTGAAGTCCACGAGTCATAAAAGAGCCAAGGTTCCCCACCCCTGCTATAGACCAACTCTACATCCGGTGGAACTACTGATTTGTACGTTTAGAGCAGGGTTCTTCAAACTTGGCCCTTTTATGACTCGTGGACTTCAACTCCCAGAATTCCTGAGCCAGCCATGCTGAGGGGAAAGGGAGAGGTTTCCAAGCTGAGCCATGCTGGCTCAGGAATTCTGGGAGTTGAAGTCCACAAGTTATAAAAGAGCCAAGGTTGCCTACCCCTGTAATTGGTTCAGGGGTTATTGGGGGGGGGAACAGTTTTGTCCTGTTCATTCAAAGTGGGGCTTACTGTATCATATGAACGTAGCTTTGGGTTTCTGACGTGCAGAGGAAAATGAACAAACCAGCTTTTCTTTTCTTTTTTCTTCTGTTTTGGCAAACAGGCTACTCCAGGGTGCTCATTGCAAGCATCTTGCAAACAGGTGCACAAAACTCTTTTGGAATTAGCCTTGCTGTCGTGATTTAGTAGGCAGAGTCTTTTCAATGACATTCTGCTTTCCCTTTTTTTAATTTGAAAGCCCAGGCAGGTGTTTAGTGGACTGGTTCCCCCAGGATGTGGATGGCACCTAAAAATCCCCTGGAACCGGTCTCCTTGATTCCTAATTCTCTCACACACACACACACACACACCTCATTGTGTCTTTTCATACAAGTTGTTAGGTTCCCTCTCCGTTCTACTTTCCCACCCACCCCCCAAAGATCCATCCAGGTCAGATCCATCTCCCTCCCTCCAGCTGCCTCAGCAAAATTGCTCCCCCACCCAACCGGCAAACCGATCATACAGCTGCCGGCTTGTTGTTCAGTTTTATTCGTTTTCATTTATCAAGCCCAGCTGCCAAGGCTGGTATTTGCAGCCGCTGCTGCAACGGGAGAAAAAGCAGGAGGAGAATAGGGGTGCCAGGTTATCGTTGCCCTCCTGTGTGGCAGATCTGCCTCCCTTGTCTAAAATTTTGCAACGGGAACGAAGCCGGGAAGGGGAGAGGGGGACACACACAGATATGGGAGGTGAACATTGCCTACACAGCACAACCAGGCAGCTAAACTACTTTCTAAGACCAGGATAGAGGCAAGCATTCAGAAGTTGTGCAAAACTCCATTTCTGTTTAATAATAATAATAATAATAATAATAATAATAATAACAACAACAACAACAACAACAACTACTACTACTACTACTACTACTACTATTATTATTATTATTATTATTATTATTATTATTAGAAGAAGAAGAAGAAGAAGAAGAAGAAGAAGAAGTAGTTGGAAGGGACCTTGGAGGTCATCTAGTCCAACCCCCTGCTCAGGCAGGAAACCCTATACCATTTCAGACAAGTGGCTGGCCAGTCTCTTCTTAAAAACTTCCAGTGTTGGAGCATTCACAGCTTCTGGAGGCAGGTTGTTCCACTGGTTAATTGTTCTGACTGTCAGGAAGCTTCTCCTTAGTTCTGGGTTGCTTCTCTCCTTGACTAGTTTCCATCCATTGCTTCTTGTCCTGCCTTCGGGCGCTTTGGTGAATAGCTTGACTTCCTCTTCTTTGGGGCAGCCCCTGAGATACTGGAAGACTGCTATCGTGTCCCCCCTCGTCCTTCTCTTCATTAAACTGGACATACCCAATTCCAGCAACCGTTCCTTACATGTTTTAGCCTCCAGTCCCCTGATCATCTTTGTTGCTCTTCTCTCCACTCTTTCTAGAGTCTCGACATCTTTTTTTACATCGTGGTGACCAAAACTGGATGCCGCATTCCAAGTGTGGCCTCACCAAGGTTGTAAAGTGGTATGTTCCTACAGGTCGTCCTCACCTTACAATCAATCACTCTGTGACCATTCCAAGTTACAACCAACCCAACACGAAAAAGGGGGACTTACAAACTCGATCCAAAGTTCCAGTGATCAGGTTGCCCCCCCCCACACACCATGTTTACATGACTGATTCCCAGGCACTCGGCAACAGGGCAGCGTGTACAACTATTTGCAGCATCCTGTGGTCGTGTGAACACATTTGGCAACAGTTTTGCCAAAACCTGACATTTGCAGGTAGTCACCACAGTTGAGGCCAAAATTTTTGTTGCTCAGTGAAACATTTGTTAAGAGAATTTTGCCCCCTTTTACGACATTTCTTGCCACAGTTGTTAAGTGAGTCACTACAGTTATTAAGTTAGTAACACAGTTGTTAAGTGAATCTGGTTGTAAATATTAAAAATTGATCAGGCAACTAAAAATAGGGCCCACCGCCTTGCCAGAATAACAGAATATCAGGCTTGGAAGGGACCTTGGAGGTCATCTAGTCCAACCCCCTTCTCAGGCAGGAAACCCTATACCATTTCAGACAAATGGCTGTCCAGTCTCTTTAAAACTTCCAGTGTTGGAGCATTCACCACTTCTGAAGGCAGGTTGTTCCACTGGTTAATTGTTCGAGGTTGCTTCTCTCCTTGATTAGTTTCCATCCGTTGCTTCTTGTCCTGCCTTCAGGTGCTTTGGAGGATAGCTTGACACACACACCCCTTCTCCTTTGTGGCAGCCTCTCAAATATTGGAAGATTGCTATCATGTCACCCCTAGGGGTGATTTACATCAGGGCTTTTCAACCAGTGGTACGGGTACCACCTGTGGTACATTGGGACCTGGCAGGTGGTACACGACCATCCTAGAAAAGTAGTAGCGGGGGAAGGGAATGAGCTGAACTGGTGGTAGCGCTGCACAAGCCTGATCGAGAGATGGCTAGAGCTGCAGGGCTTTCAGGGCTCAGCGGAAGCACCAGGATCAGCGCTTCTTCGGGGCTGTCAGGGCTCAGCGGAAGCGCCAGGATCAGCGCCAGGCTCCAGCTGGAGCTCAGCGCTGATCCTGGCGCTTCTGAGCCCAGAAGAAGCGCCGATCAGCTGGAATGTTGCAGCATCTCCAGAGAGTTGTGATTTACATTCAGATGCTTGGCAACTGATTCACATTTATGACGGTCACAGTGTCCCAGGGTCATGTGAAGTGACCAAAACCTGCTGCAACCACCCAGCAGAGGGGGGGGAAATAAAAACCAAACCCCACCCCATCCCAACCCTGCTGCCAATCCTGAGCAGAAATGCTCACAACAATGAAAACCTCGGGCATGAGGAAGAGCGCTGCTGGGCAGGCTGTGGCTTGGGGGGGCACTTTTTTCCAGTGCCATTTTAACTTCGAACAGTCACTAAGCAAACTGTTGTAAGTCGAGGACTACCTGTACTTCATCACTTTTTTCCTTTTTTTTTTTTTTGGTCATCAGGTTTTTGACACTTCGCTAGGCGACTGGTGGTACTCGGATGTTGCCATATCCTAAAAGTGGTACAATGGGTGAAAAGGTTGAAAAGCCCTGATTTACATGACCCCGGAACACTGCAACCGTCATAAATATGAGTCAGTTGCCAAGTGTCCTGGAGATGCCAGAACAGTTGTAGGTATATAAAATGGTCCTAAGTCGTTTTTTTTCAGCGCCGTTGTAACTTTGAATGGTCACTAAACGAAGTGTTATAAGTCGAGGATTACCTGTAAAGCAAAAATCTTGGCCTAACACAAAGTTGGCAGAGAAGGGCCATTTCCTACGTGGTTCGAAGTCTTGAGGTCACGTCACCCACAATCAGATGCTCCAAGATTCCTGCTTTTCCCCAAAACAATTTGCTTTGTTTTGGACTCTTAAGAAGAGTTTGAAACTGTCTGTTGGGCCTCCAGCAGACAGTTTCAAACTCTTCTTAAGAGCAGAAGCTGGAAACGATATCAAAATGGCCCAGTGGATACAATACAGGTAGTCCTTGACGTACAACGGATCATTTAGTGACCATTTGAAGTTACAATGGCACTGAAAAAAGTGACTTTGGACTGTTTTTCACACTTACGACCATTGCAGCATCCCCCCCCCCATGGTCACGTGATTTACATTCGGATGCTTGACAACCGAGACACATTATTTATTTATTTATTTATTTATTTATTTATTTATTTATTTATTGAAAAGTTTTTCAATACATTTTATCTTTAACAATCCCTCCCCCCCACCCTCCACCCAACCCTTCCTAACCCTCCCTAACCCTCCCCCCTCCCGTTCCCCCCTCCCCCCTCCCCGACTTCCCAGAGCTAAATACAAGGTATAAAAGTAAAATCAGTCATAAACAACCATATGCTAACAACAATAAACTATTAAGTCTATCGCACTCTAGCTCATATGAAATGACTACAAGCAATGCTAATATCACATAAAGAAAAGAAAAAAGAAAAAACTTATTCAAATGCTAAATGAAACTTTTTAGTCCCATATTTGTTCTGGATGTAATCAATCCACTTTTTCCACTCCATAATATAACGTTCTTGCGAATGGTCTTTCAAATAAGCCGAAATCTTTGCCATTTCCGCCAGGTCAGAAACTTTTAGAGTCCATTCTTCAATAGTCGGCAGTTCCTCCTTCTTCCAATATTGACCTATTAAAAGTCTTGCTGCTGTAATTAAGTTCAGCATCAACTTAGTGTCCACAACAGTAGTATCTGTAATTATGCCCAATAAGAACAATTGCGGACAAAACTTTATCCTTTGCTTGAATATCTTCTGCATATTCCACCAAATTTTAATCCAAAAAGCCTTAACCTTTTTACAGGTTTATTTATTTATTTTTGGGACTTATATGCCGCCCTATCTCCCGAAGGACTCAGGGCGGCTAACAACAATAAAAACAACAATACAAAAGTTAAAAGAAATTAAATAAACAGCCCCAATAAATAAGTTAAACTTAAACAATTTAAAATTAAAAAACATTTTTAAAACCCTGTCGTCAGTCCAGGTCAGCCTGATGAAAAAGGAAAGTTTTAAGTTTTACATTTATGACAGTTACAGTGCCCTGGGGGGGGGGAGGGTCACGTGTGATCCCCTTTGGCGACCTTCTGACTAGCAAAGTCAACGGGGAAGCCAAATTCACTTAACGTCCATGTGACTAAGTTAAGAACTGCAGTGATTCACTTAACAGCTGTGGCAAGAAAAGTCATAAAATGGGGCAAAACTCACTTAGCAACAAAAATTGGGTTCAGTGGTGGTTGTAAATTAAGGACTACCTGTATTTGCAACCAAAGAAGACAAGCATTTTTCGCCGCATCCCTTGGAAGAAGCACCGTGGTTGTTTTCGAACGGAGGTCCTTCCGGGTGCCGTGCAAACCTTCTCATCTCCATTTCCTATAATGAGTCCTCATTTTCAATGAGGAAAATAATAAAAAAACACATTTTTTTGCATTGTTCTTTTCTCCTCGACCTCCATACTGCCTTTCACTGATCCCTCCCCAATTTTCTTTGTAACAATGCCTCTGTCACACACACACACACACACACACACACACACAAACACACACTTTAATTATGCCAGATTCTGAAACCTCCAATCTCTTGCACCCCAGAGGGGGGTAAGGATTCCGGATTGGCTGCTTAGAGGCGTAATTTATACTTTTTCTGTCCTGGCTTCAATCAATCTGGCTGTACATACACACACACACACACACACACACACACACACATGCAGGCACACACACCCCAACAGCTTTGCTTTAAACAAGAAAGAAAAATCTGGGTTTTTTTATCAAGGTGAAAGGCTTGTTAAAATAAAAAAATGGGAGTTTTTTTCCCCCCACTAACACGACACAAACAGAGAAATCAAAATTATTGGGAGGAGGAGAGAGGGTGAAAAAAAAATATCAAAACTGAACAGCTCCAAGAACTGTCTCACATCTGAACCGGTAGGAGAAAGAAAAAAAATCCTTCAGCCGTGTGGTCCTACAGTTATCAACACTGTCTTTTTAAGAGGAGAAGTGAGGGTGTTCTCCTTTATTTGTATTTATTTATTCAGTAAATAAACAGGGGGACCCAACAATAATTAAAACAAGATAAACGTGCAAGTTAACAAATAACACAAAAGAGGTGTTTTGAATTTTGCACTCATCAAGGGTTTGTTTAAACTTGGTTTCCTAACAAGGCACAATTAAACAGATTGGCGAGACACACTAGGTCCAAAACCAACCAATGTGGTGACATAATTTCCATGGTCAAGTGGTAGAAGACGCCAGATTAAACAGATAAAGGGATATTTTAGAGAAACCAGTTTGGTGTAGTGCTTAAGGCAGCAGGCTAGAAATTGGGAGGCTGCGAGTTCTAGTCCTGACTCGCATGAAAGCTGCCTGGGTGACTTTGGGCCAATCATCAGGAGATGGTGAGTTCTAGTTCTGCTTTAGGCATGAAAACCAGCTGGGTGATTTTCAGCCAATCTCACAGAGACAGTGAATTCTAGTCCTAGGCTGGGCGACTTTGAGCCAGGCACCAGGAGACAAATTTTGCCCATTTTATGACCTTTCTCACCACAATTGTTAAGTGAATCACTGCAGTTGTTAAATTAGTCACACCGTTGTGGCTTCCCTGTTGATTTTGCTTGTCAGAAAGTGGTAAAAGGGGATTACCTGGGACACTGCAACCGTCGTAACTATGAATCAATTGCCAATCAATTGTCTGAATTTTGATCACGTGGCCATGGGGATGCTGCAACTATCGTAAATGTGAAAAATTGTCCTAAGTCACACGGATCCTAGATGTTAAATGTTACATTTAATAGATCGCTTTTTCTTCTTCTGTTTTTGTACACTATTTTTTTTTCTATTCTGTTAGGGTTGAATGCATGCTTTGGCTTTGTTTCATTGTTTTGTATTTATTCTCTGTGATAAAACAATAAATATAAGACAAAGATAAGTCACTTTGTTCAGTGCAGTTGAGAACGTTCACTAAACAAGCTGTTGTAAGCTGAGGACTACCAGTATTTGGAGAATTATTTTCCACCAAAAACTCTCCCACGGTTCCAAAGTGGAGTGGGCTGAATTTCACCTCCAGCAATGAATAACGGAATAAGAGAGTTGGGAGGGACCTTGGAGGTCTTCTAGTCCAACCCCCCTGCTCAAGTAGGAGACACTATACCATTCTGGATGGAGCACCAACAACAGCTTGAGGCCAGTTGTTCCACTGATTAATTGTCCTCGCTGTTAGGAAATTTCTCCTTAGTTCCAGGTTGCTTCTCCCTTTGATTAGTTTCCACCCATTGTTTCTTGTCTTGCCTTCTAGTTTGAAAATAGTTTGCCCCCCTCTTCTTTGTGGCAGCCCCTCAAATATTGGAATATTGCTATCAGGGCTCAACACACACACACACACACCAGCAAAAAAGTGTGCTGGGCAGAAGACCACAGCTTCCTTGAAAACACTGATGTTTCCCAAAACATAGAATAAGAGTTGGAAGGGACCTTGGAGGTCTTCTAGTCCAGCCCCCTGCTCAGACAAATGGTCATCCAGTCTCTTCTTAAAACATACCCGTGATGGGATATCCACAACTTCTGGAGGCCAGTTATGCCGCTGGTAAATTGTTCTCCCTGTCAGGAAATTTCTCCTTAGTTCTGGGTTGCTTCTCTCCTTGATTAGTTTCCATCCGTTGCTTCTTGCAAAGAAACAAGCAAACAAAAACACACACACAAAAAACACACACCATGTGTGCAGTTGCACAGTTTTAAAGGAAGATTGGCAGATTGGCAGCCCCAGCTTGGAAAAGCTCTGCATTCAGAGCGTGGCAGGTCACAAAAGGTCAGGAAGGGAAGGCTGTGGTCAAAACTTGCACCCAAAGAAAACAGAGTCAATTGGTGGGAGGTGATGTAGGTCAGGTCAAAGGAGAGGGCCAGAGGGACTGTGTGGGGCCAGCACGCATGGAAGGAAGACAGGGGCAGAGCTGGCACAGTTCAGGAGCCAAGTGGCCACCCTTGGGCAGACAGGATAGGAGAAAACGCTTGAAAGGTGAGAACAAGATAAACATGCAGAATCCGAAGGATGCTACAAGGCCAAGGTGGGGCAGTGGAGATTAGCAAACGCAGGAGTGCCAAAACTCAGGAATAGGAACACAAATGCTTCCCCCCCAAAAATGAAGGGTGACTTCAGTTCTGCAGGCTTAAACATTGCCCAGGAGCTGTGCGGCCGAAATAAAAGGCATATATCCCTATCTCCACAAATTTTGGAGGTGGTATCGTCTCGTTTAGGGAGGGAGGAATCCTCTTATGTTCCAAAGACCCAAGGACAGCAGCTGGCCATGTTGCTATCCTTGGTTGTTGAGACCATAGAAAGAGTGCAGAGAAGAGCAACAAAGATGATCAGGGGACAGGAGGCTAAAATATAGAAAGAATGGTTGCTGGAATTGGGTACGTCTAGGAAATATGAAAAGAGCAGTTTGCAAACACACAAAAGCCCAAGTAGAGCTCAAACGGCAAGCACTAGGAAGCCAGGAAATTCTTTTTGTTCTTTTTCAGCATGTTGCTAGTCCTCAACTGCAAGGAAAAACTTGAAAGTATGTATAATCTCTAGGATTTCCCCCAACTTGGAGTCTCCAGCTTTTAAAGCTGCAGACCTGAAGACACTCAGGAAAAAAACGAAAAGTTGGGGGGGGAAAACTGGATGGGGCAAAACAAAACTGGAAATGTAAAAGCCAGGTAGCCGTGCAGCCAGGCATTTACAACAAACACAAATGTCTAGAGCACTGATTCTCAGCCTTGGCAACTTTACGATGTGTGGACTGCAACTCGCAGAATCCTTCAGCCAGTATGCTTTTAGTTGTGTGGACTTCAACTCAGTGCACTGGTTGGTGGAATTCTGGGAGTTGAAGTCCACAAATCTTAAAAGTTCCTGGGGTTGAGAAACACTGGTCTAGAACATCTGGGACCCCACTGGATTGAAATGCTGTGAATTTCATTTTTTAATTTTGAGAATGCTGAATGTATTCTACTTTTCCAATCGCCTCTGATGCAATCTGTACAAAGGGATAGAATAATAATAATGTGCAAAGATAATCCTAACAGTAATTGGTTTCTTGGTTGCAATCCCAAAACATCTGGAACATCAGTTGAATGCCATCGGCACCGACAAAAACTCCGTCAGTCAATTGCAAAAGGAACAGCTTAAATAGCAATAGCACTTAGACTTATATACCGCTTCACAGTGTTTTACAGCCCTCTTTAAGCGGTTTGCAGAGTCAGCACATTGCCCCCAAGAATCTGGGTCCTCATTTTACCAACCTTGGAAGGATGGAAGGTTAAGTCAATCTTGAGCCAGTCAGGATCGAACTCCTGACTGTGGGCAGAGTTAGCCTGCAATACTGCATTCTAAGAAGGGACGCGGCGGCTCAGTGGGTTAGGACGCTGAGCTTGTTGATTGGAAGGTTGACAGTTTGGGGGCTTGAATCCTGAGTGCCGCGTGGCAGAGTGAGAGCCTGTTCCTCGTCCCAGCTTCTGCCAACCTAGCAGTTCGAAAGCACGTAAAAAATGCAAGTAGAAAAATAGGGACCTCTACGGTGGGAAGGTAACAGTGTTCCGTGCGCCTTTGGCGTCTAGTCATGCCGGCCACATGACCACGGAGATGTCCTCGGACAAGCATTGGCTCTTCGGCTTTGAAACGGAGATGAGCACCGGCCCCTAGAGTCGGAAACGACTAGCACACATGTGCGGGGGAACCTTTACCTTTACCTTTTACTGCATTCTAACCACTGCCCCACCTTGGCAATACCATTAACATCATCAAGCAACAAGATCTGCCTATCCTGGGTCCTTGCGAAGGACTCGATGGCTGGATAAAAATGCCAAATTCAGTCTAAACATCTGGCTTTCTCTGCAACCAAACATAATAATTGTAAAGCTGAATTGGACAGTTCGGACCAAAAAAACAAGAAAACTGAAGACTATTTGCTATGCTTTGCATCCCTGTCGTGATATGAATAGATTATACTGCCCCGCAGAAATCAGAGGCAGAAAGTTACTTGAAGTCAGACTGTTGAAGAAGGAAAGCGTGCATTTGGCTGTTGATGTAAAAAAACAAAAAAGCCAAGAACAAGCATTGAAGCAGGTTAAAAGCTGAAACTTCCTAAATGTACAGGAAACCAAAGGTGAATATTGAAATAATAACACAGAACAACCCTGAAAGGAAAAGCACTACGTGGTCAATTTCTACCAAAGGTCAAGGGAAAAGTGGATAAAAATAAAACCTGACAATGGCCTACAATCAGAACATTAAAAAAAAAGAAAAGAGATTGAAGGCTTAATTTTGGCTGTGCGAGGGCAAGCTATTTAAGGCCACGACTGAAAAAAAAGATCATCAAATGATTCAAATTGCAGATTGTGTCAAGAGGCAGAAGAAAGAGTAGATCCTATACTCAGCTTGTGCAGGAGGATCACACAAACAGATTACATACAGGCAGTCCTCAACTTGCAACCCACGACGGAGCCCCAAATTTCTGTGGCTGTTTTGCCCCTTTTTACGACTTTTCTTGCCATGGTTGTTAAGTGAATCGCTGCAGTTGGTAAATTAGCAAGACAGCTGTTAAGTGAATCTGGCTTTCCCCCATTGCCTTTGCTTGGCAGAAGTTGGCCAAAGGGGAATCACGTGACCCTGGCACACTGCAACCGTCATAAATATGAGTCAGTTGCCAAGCCTCTGAATTTTGAACATGTGACCATGGGGGGAGGGGAATGTGTGCTGCCACGGTTGTGTGAAAAATGGTCGTAAGTCACTTTTGTCAATGATGATGTAACTTTGAATGGTCACTAAATGAATTGCTGTAAGTCGAGGACTGCTTGTGTATACAGTGACATAACAAAGTCGCCAAAACGATTCACTGGAACATCTGTCATGTGCCGGTACTGAAAAATTGGTGGGAAGCTGTAATTTAAAGAGTGGTTGAAAATGAGCAGGTTAAAACACATGGTTCATAACACACCAAATTTAATGTGGCTGAAAAGGAGAAGGTGTGGATAATTGATGTGGAAATAACAGGAGAATAGGAGACAAGGAATTGGAGGAGATACATGGAGTATCAAATATGAATATGAATATCTTCCCAGAATGAAGAAGAATCGGATTATGGCATAAACCTGCCATGATGCTCCCAGTGATTATTGGCACACTGGATACCATGCCAAAAAGTCTTGGATGGCACGTAGAAAATTTGCACATTGACAAAATGTCCATCTGTCAATTGCAAAAAGTGACAATGCTTGATACTACACTGATACATTACATTAACATCCTAGTTTCTTGGGATAAACTCAATGCAAATGAAGGCCAACACCAGCTAAAGAACTGGCAGCTGTGACTTCACACTGTTGTCCATTCGTTGAATTACAGAATATTACAGAGTAAGAGAGTTGGAAGGGACCTTGAAGGTCTTCTAGTCCAACCCCCTGCTCAGGAATTCTGGGAGTTGAAGTCCACGAGTCATAAAAGAGCCAAGGCTGCCTTATCCCTGATCAAGCCTAAGAGGGCTGTTTCAAACAATTAGTTTTCCCTCTGATGCTGCCCCCTAGTGGTAAAGTGGTGACACTGTCCCTTATACAGGTAGTCCTTGACTTACAACAGCTCATTTAGTGCCTTTAAAATTACAACAGCACTGAAAAAAGTGACTCGTGACCATTTATCACACTTAATGACCGTTACAGCACCCCTACGGTCATGTGGTTTACATTTAGATGCTTGACAACTGGTTCGTATTTATGACCGTTGCAATGTCCTGGAGTCACGTGATCCCTTTTTGCGACCTTCTGACAAGCAAAGTCAATGGGGAAGCCAGATTCACTTAACAACCGTGACACCAGCTTAACAGCTGCAGCGATTCGCTGAACAAATGTGGCAAGAAAACTTGTAAAATGAGACAAGCTCACTTAACAAATTCCTCCTTTATCAATGGAAATATCGGGCTCAATTGTGGTCGTACGTTGAGGACTACCTGTAGAGTGCTAGATTAAAATCAGGCAGGGCTGTCAGCCCTGAGGACTGGAAACATGAAGAAAGAGGTGGGAAACTTTTATGAAGACTGAAGAGACAGCGAGGCGGTAGTTGATCAATCTGAACTGGAATGGGGATTTTATAAGCCTTTTCATGACAAATAACGCCGAAAGGAGAAAGTGAATTGAAACAATGAGAAATTGCTGGAGATGGGATGAAACCAACATTCAGAGCTTAAGGGGAATTTAAGGTGAGTTTGGCATTGCCTGATGGGGCTGTGATAAAGCCAAAACAGGTTCTGAGCAAGTTGGACCTTAGCAAGTTGCCAAGAAAACAAAGACACCTGGACTAAAAACAGCGAGTTGTGTGAATTCATCACCTTTTCTGCAAATAGCACAAATGACTAATTTGCTCGCTGTGCAATTTTTTTTTTTTTTGAAACAGGGCAATCTGTTGGGGCAACACTGCCCCCTGCTGCATTTTCTGGGTTAAAGGCATCTATTCCATCCTGAGACATTTCTAATTCAACTACATCGCCTGGAAAATTAAAAAAAAAAAAAAAGTTTGCAGGACACAAAGACAAACCTTTCTCCATACTTTTGCCACAAAATAGCAGTGTTCATCCAGTTGCCTGAAGCTGAGACTTGACTTGAGACCATCTTTATTTCAGCCATCCACAGATAAAGTGCAGCTTGCTGTTACCTGAAGTAGAATAACAGATAACGGAGATGGAAGGGACCTGGGAGGTCATCTAGTCCAACCCCCTGCTCAAGCAGGAGACCCTATACCCTCTCCTCAAGAAGCCTGCCTTGGACCCAGCTGTGTTGAACAACTTTCGTCCGGTCTCCAACCTTCACTTTCTTGCGAAGGTTGTTGAGAGTGTGGTGGCGCATCAGCTCCCTCTGGTCCTGGATGAAGCGGATTATCTAGACCCGTACCAATCGGGTTTCAGGCCCGGGTACAGCACGGAGACGGCATTGGTCGCTCTGGTGAATGATCTCTGGAGGGCTCGGGACAGGGGATATTCCTCTGTCCTAGTCCTATTAGACCTCTCAGCGGCTTTCGATACCATCGACCATGGTATCTTGCTGCGGCGTCTCAGGGGGTTGGGAGTGGGAGGCACGGTTTTGCAGTGGTTCTCCTCCTATCTCCTGGGACGTTCGCAGTCGGTGTTGACAGGGGGGCAGAGGTCGACCTCGAGGTCTCTCGTTTGTGGAGTTCCTCAGGGGTCGGTCCTCTCGCCTCTCCTGTTCAACATCTATATGAAACCGCTGGGTGAGATCATTCGTGGCTTTGGAGTTGGGTATCATCAGTACGCTGATGATACCCAGCTTTTTATTTCGACCCCAAACCACCCCAGTGATGCCCTCGACGTGATGTCCCGTTGCCTGGAGGCAGTTCGGGTCTGGATGGGGAGGAACAGACTTCAACTCAACCCCGACAAGACTGAGTGGCTTTGCATACCGGCATCCCGGGTTATTCAGGATATTCCATCTCTTTCTATGGGGGGTGAACTATTACCCCCCCGTAGATAGGGCTCGCAACTTGGGAGTCCTCCTAGATTCACGGCTCACTCTGGAAGACCACATAGTGGCTGTGACTAGGGGGGCCTTCGCCCAGGTTCGCCTGGTGCGCCAGTTGCGGCCCTATCTAGACCGGGATGACTTATGTACGGTCACTCACGCGCTCGTGACCTCTCGTCTAGACTACTGCAACGCTCTCTACATGGGGCTGCCCTTGAGGACCACTCGGAGGCTCCAACTGGTACAGAATGCAGCCGCGAGAGTTGTGTTGGGAGTCTCCCGATACTCCCATGTTACACCTCTGCTCCATGAGCTGCATTGGTTGCCAGTTGTCTTCCGGGTGAGATTCAAGGTACTGGTAATGGTGTTTAAGGCCCTACATGGCATGGGTCCGGAGTACCTTAGGGAACACCTGCTGCCGGCATCAACTTCCCTCTGCCCTGTGCGTTCCCACAGAGAGGGACTCCTCAGGGTGCCACCGATCAGAGAATGTCGGTTGGTGGCCCCCAGGGGGAGGTCCTTCTCTGTGGGCGCCCCGGAGCTATGGAATCGGTTAGCGGTTGAGCTCCGGATGGCGCCCGACCTTCGCTCCTTCCGTCGCGATCTAAAGACATTCTTATTTGAACAAGCCGGCCTGGCCTGATGGGGGATGGGGGGGGGTTATTGTTATTTTAATATTTGTATTTACTGTTTTTAGTTGGGCATATATTTAATCCCTTTTAACTTTTGTATCTCTGTATTTTTTATGCTTGCCCTGTTCACCGCCCTGAGTCCTCCGGGAGAAGGGTGGTATATAAATAAAATTATTATTATTATTATTATTATTATTATTATTATTATTATTATTATTATTATTATTATTATTATTATTATTATTATTATTATTATTATTATTGGGTGGTATATAAATAAAATTATTATTATTATTATTATTATTATTATTATTATTATTATTATTATTATTATTATTATTATTATTATTATTATTATTATTTCGGACAAATCGCTGTCCAGTCTCTTCTTAAAAACTTCCAGTGTTGGAGCATTCACAGCTTCTGGAGGCAAGTTGTTCTGCTGGTTAATTGTTCTCACCGTCAGGAAGTTTCTCCTTAGTTCCAGGTTGCTTCTCTCCTTGATTAGTTTCCATCCGTTGCTTCTTGTCCTGCTTTCAGGGGCTTTGGAGAATAGCTTGACTCCCTCTTCTTTGTGGTAGCCCCTGAGATACTGGAACACTGCTATCATGTCCCCCCTCACCCTTCTCTTTATTAAACTAGACATTCCCAATTCCAGCAACTGTCCTCGATTGAATAGGGTGTAGCAAGGCGTCCTTGGTGCTCTCTGAGCTTGGTTGTTCTCTTGCAAACGTTTCATCACCCAAATTACGGAACATCATCAGTGCTAGTCCTCAACAGTCCCCACTGGCACTGATAACGTTACCTAGTTTGGGTGATGAAACCTTTGCAAGAGAACAACTAAGATCGGAGCGCACCAAGGAACCCTCATGTCAAGATGTCGAGACTCTAGAAAGAGTCCAGAGAAGAGCAACAAAGATGATTGGGGGACTGGAGGCTAAAACATATAGGGAAGGGTTGTTGGAATTGGGTATGTCCAGTTTAATGAAAGGAAGGGTGAGGGGGGACAGGATAACAGTCTTCCAGTATCTCAGGGGCTGCCCCAAAGAAGAGGGAGTCAAGCTATTCTCCAAAGCACCTGAAGGCAGGACAAGAAGCAACGGATGGAAACTAGTCAAGGAGAGAAGCAACCTAGAACTAAGGAGAAACTTCCTGACAGTTAGAACAATTAACCAGTGGAACAACCTGCCTCCAGAGGTGGTGAATGCTCCAACACTGGAAGTTTTTAAGAAGAGAATGGACAGCCATTTGCCTGAAATGGTATAGGGTTTCCTGCCTGAGCAGGGGGTTGGACTAGATGACCTCCAAGGTCCCTTCCAACTTTATTATTATTATTATTATTATTATTATTATTATTATTATTATTATTATTATTTATTATTATTAACTTTTCCCCATCTCATCAGTTGGCCCCTGACAGGCCCAAATGAAAGCAAATGGACACCAGAGGGGATCCTTTTCCAGATCAAGTGAATCACTTGAGTTGTTAAGTGAATCAGGTGGTCGTTAAGCAAACCCAGCTTCCCCGTTGACTTTGCTTGTTGGGAAACCAGCAGGGAAGGTTGCAAATGGCGATCACATGGCCCTGCCTGGGACATTGCAACCGTCATAAATATATGCCACCAGAATTTTTTATCACCTGACCGTGGGGATCCTGCCACTGTCGTAAGTGTGAGGACTGGTCTCAGTTCATTTTTTTTTCAACACTCTCGTAACTTTGCTAAACGGTTGCTGAACAAATGGCTGTAAGCTGGAGACTGCCTGTAAGATAAAATTAGTGGTATAGTTTTTTCTTCTTACCTGGACGTTGCATTTCTGACTCCATTCCTACGCCACAGTACACCTACCCAAAAGGCAGCTTGCACAATAGAAAGCAACAACAATAATAGCAACTGCCTCCCCTTTCCCCCCCCCCCAACTTCCCAGCAGGGCCCCCTAAGATATGTTATTTTTTTCATCCCCGTCTCCGTTACTCTGCAGCTGGGAGAGCTGTCACTCAGTGTCAGCCTGTCAGAGGTGATGGGCGTGCGCCTGACACCGCTCTTCCATTGCAATTCAAAGTGGATTAACTTCTTGAGCAGCTTTGCATTGGGGTGCCCGCTTCCCCTTCTGCGCCTGTCTCCTTGCTTCACTTGGGCAGGCTGTAGCTAAACACCGTTTCAGCTTCTGTTCCACTGTCAACATTCAAGAGAAGAGGCAGCGGGCTTACCGATCAGCTTCTTAAAACACACACGGACCCCAGACTCAAATTCCATCTTTTAGAGTTAAAGCAAGTTTGAAACCAGGATCAAAAACTATGTTTTTGCCAGTGGGCCAAATCCATTTCAGGGTTAGAATAGAATAGAATGGAATGGAATAGGAATAAGAATAAAAAAGTTGAAGGGATCTTGGAGGTCTTCTAGTCCAGCTCCCTGCTCAGGCAGGAAACCCAGTGTCTTCTTAAAACCTTCCAGTGTTGGAGCATTCACAGCTTTTGGAGGAAGGTTGTTCCACTGAGTTGGCTAATTTGGCTAATTTCTCAGGTGAGAATAGAATAGAATAGAATAGAATAGAATAGAATAGAATAGAATAGAATAGAATAGAATAGAATAGAATAGAATAGAATAAGGATAGAATAGAATAGAATAGAATAGAATAGAATAGAATAGAATAGAATAGAATAGAATAGAATAGAATAGAATAGAATAGAATAGAATAGAATAGAATAGAATAGACAGAGTTGGAAGGGACCTTGGAGGTCTTCTAGTCCAGCCCCCTGCTCAACCAGGAGAACCTATACCATTTCAGACAAACGGCTGTCCAGTCTCTTCTTAAAAACTTCCAGGGTTGGAGCATTCACAACTTCTGGAGGCAGGTTGTTCCACCGGTTAATAGTTCTAAGTATTCTAATGGATCCTGCCTGTTATGGTCCTCAGTCATGACTCTCATAAAGCAGGTCTTTGTGTGACCAGACCTGTTTTTGCAAGTTTTCTTCTGGTGGTCATTAAGCAAATGCCACAGTCATTAAGCAAACACATTGTTTGCTATGGATTGTTTTTGCCAAAAACTAGAAGTAAATGTCTGGTTTTGGCAAAACCGCCATAAAATGCACGCAGATGATTATGAGCTGTTGCTTTGGTGGAATTTGTGAGGCTGACCAAATTTTTCTATTCCACATACTGTAGTCCTCATTTAATGACTGCCCTGTTTGGTAGTCATTAGAAATTGTGATAGTGCTGAAAAAGTAAAAGTCCATGAACTTACAGCAGTCAGGGGACTGGAGGCTAAAACATATAAGGAACGGTTGCTGGAATTGAGTATCTCTAGTTTAATGAAGAGAAGGATGAGGGGGGACAGGATGGCAGTGTTCCAATATCTCAGGGGCTGCCACAAAGGAGAGGGAGTCAAGCTATTCTCCAAAGCCCCTGAAAGCAGGACAAGAAGCAACAGATGGAAACTAATCAAGGAGAGAAGCAACCTGGAACTAAGGAGAAACTTCCTGACAGAACAATTAACCAGTGGAACAACCTGCCTCCAGAAGCTGTGAATGCTCCAACACTGGAAGTTTTTAAGAAGAGACTGGACAGCCATTTGTCTGAAATGGTATAGGGTTTCCTGCCTGAGCAGGGGGTTGGACTAGATGACCTCCAAGGTCCCTTCCAACTTCTTCTTCTTCTTCTTATTATTATTATTATTATTATTATTATTATTATTATTATTATTATTATTATTATTATTATTATTATGTTTGTTGTTGTTTTTGTTGTTATTATTATTATTGTTGTTATTAATCGCAGTCAGCCAGATGTTCAGACTGGATTTGGCATTTTTGTCTACCTATCGAGTCCTTACCAAGGACCTGGGATAGGCAGATGTGGATGTTTGATGGTATTATAGATATCGTCGCAGGATGGAAGCAGTTCCTAGGAAGGCCGCCTTTTGCAATTGACTAACCGCGAATTTGTCAATGCCAGTGGTGTTCAAGTGGTGCTCCAGTTGTTTTGGGATTGCACCCAAGGCGCCTATTACTATTGGTACTACCCTTGCTTGCCTTTGCCAGTCTTTCTATTTCTATTTGTAGGTCTTTGTATTTTGTTATCTTCTCCAGTTCTTTCTCGTCTATTCTGCTGTCTCCAGGCACTGCCACGTCCACTATCCAGACTTTTTGGTCATCATCATCATCATCATTATTATTATTATTATTATTATTATTATTATTATTATTATTATTATTAAACTTTTATTCATAAAACACGAAACTCAGTCAACTGAACACTCAAACTGACTGGCACTAATGGTTGACGGGTTGCTGCCAGCATCCTAGGTATCAACCAGGTATCTCCTTAAATGTAAGGTGTTCTGAGTAGCGCAGTTTTTTGTAGCTTTGCTGGAGTTCTTGCAGGAAGCTGCAATTTCTTGATGTATTTTGTAAAGTTTTTGGACATAGTTCCCAGTGCCCGGATGACAGTGGGTATCACTGTTACGCGTTTCATCCATAATCGCTCAGTTTTGATGGCCAGGTCACACTATTTCGTAATTTTTTCCAGTTCTTCAACTCTGGCATCTCCTGGTACAGCGATGTCAATCAGCTGTACGCTTCAGTTCTCTACAATTGTGATATCTGGCGTGTTGTGTTCCAAATGGCAATCTGTCTGTATTCGGAAGTCCCACAAGATCTTCACCCTCTCATTCTCGACAACTTTTTCCACCCTATGTTCCCACGACTTTTTGGACACAGGCAAGTTGTATTTTTTACACAATGCCCAGTGGATTAGTTTAGCAACTCGGTCATGTCTAGTTTTGTAATCAGTTTGCGCGATTTTGCTGCACTCACATATTAAATGTGAAACGGTTTCAGCTTTGTTGTTGGAAAGTCAGCAATTTGGATTGTCAGTAGATTTTTGTATCTTCGCTTTCATGGCATTAGTTTGTAGTGCTTGTTCTTGAGCAGCCAGTATTAAGCCTTCCGTTTCTTTCTTGATGGCTCCCATCTTAAGCCATGCCCATGTCAAGTTGTTATCACATTTTCCTTCAATGTTTTTCAAATGTTGTCCATGCAAAGCTTTGGGTTTTCCATCTATTTAATCTGTCATCCAGCCGTTTTTCCTTATATTGTGCCTTTGTTTCTGTTATTTTGATAATGCTCTCTGTTTTCACAGCCTGCAGCAATTTTTCTGTACTTTGATTCACATAGTCATTCAAACTTCATTTTTCTTCTTCTTCTTCTTCTCCTTCTTCTTCTTCTTCTTCTTCTTCTTCTTCTTATTATTATTATTATTATTATTATTATTATTATTATTATTATTATTATTCCTGATTCAAATTGACCAATCTGAGCGGAGCTCCCGTACATGATTGGCAGCCAAGCTGCCAAATACTAAGAACCGTTGCATGTTTCCTAATTAGATACTATTAAATAGCCGCCATCAAAAGAATGATAACCAAAATATCAAAACCACACACACTCAGAGTCTTCTTCTGCATCTTTTATTTTATTTGGAGATAAAATAAACGCCAAAGGCATTAAAAGATACAGGGCACAGAATGAAGGGAAAGGATACATACATTAACATAGCAAATGTGTATTCGTTTTGGTAGCCAGCCTTCAATACAGATAGTCCTTGACTTACAACAGCTTGTTTAGTGACCGTTTGAAGTTACAATGGCACTGGAAAAAAGGACTCAGGAACATTTTTCACACTTTCAATTGTCACATAATCCAAATTTCAGGCCCTTGGCAACAGGCAGAGTCCTGGGGACATGTGATCCCCAAGCAAAGTCAAAGGGGAAGCCAGATGGATTTCACAACTGTATTACTAACTTAACAACTGCAGTGATTCACTTAACAATTGAGCTTGAGCAGGGGGCTGGACTAGAAGACCTCCAAGGTCCCTTCCAGCTTATATTATTCTATTCTATTCTATTCTATTCTATTCTATTCTATTCTATTCTATTCTATTCTATTCTATTCTATTCTACTCTACTCTACTCTACTCTACTCTACTCTACTCTACTCTATACTCTACTCCTGTTCTGATTCTATTCTACTCTACTCTACTGTTCTCTACTCTACTCTACTCTACTCTACTCTACTCTACTCTACTCTACTCCTGTTCTGATTCTATTCTACTCTACTCTACTCTACTCTAATTATGGCAAGAAAGGTTGTAAAATGGGGGAAGACTTTCTTAACAACTGCCTTGCTTAGCAACAAAAATTTGAGTTCAGTTGTTGTCGTACGTCGAGGATTACCTGTAGACCCACAGTGGTGAATCTATGGAGCGGTGATTGCTCCATAAAAGGACCGAGCTACTACCCAACCCAGCCTTCTCCAACCTGGTATCCTTCATTGGCATTAAGACTCCCAATTCCCCAAAGGCATGCTGGGAGTTGTAGTGCCATTGGCAGGGTGACAGGGCAGGGCAGATGCTTATGGGGAAATGATCAATGCTATCAGCTTTTCTTTCTGAAAAAGAAAAGGCTGTTGTTTTTTTTTCCCCCACTAAAGGATGCTGTCAAAGGCATTTATTCAAATCTTCTGACACAGAAAGGGAGGGTTTTTTAAAAAAAATAAAATGGAAAACAGGGGAGGCATTATAGAGAATATAATAACAGTTTAGCCTCTCAGCCTGAAAGTTTTTTGGTGTTTTTTTTTAACTTTAATAACCTTTTTCCTCTGAGGTTTCCTGCTTGGGGGGGAAGATTTTTTTTATTTTTTATTTAAAGGCAGAGCAAAAAGAGACAGATGGGGCGAAGGAGATGTCTTTTTAGGTGAGTATCAGCTGACTTGCCGGCACGGGGAGGGGTGGCGTAGCTGGGGCCTTCACAGCGCACACTTCATAGGCTCATTACCCCACAGCCGGAGGTTCTAGGCCCTCCGAGACCCGGGCGCATGGGAGCGCAAAGCGCAGGTTCCTATGACGACCGGCAAGTTGTGGATGTCACTGCCTGCGGCACTACTTTCGGTGGTTACAGATCAAACACAGAGGGGGCAAATCGCGGGAAGGAAAAATACACCCAGAGCACAGGAGAAAGAATGACTGGAATTCACAACACCCAGTCCCACAGGGGTTGCAGTCAGGCTGGGCTACGTCTGCCTCTGCCATGTGCCCAGGCACGGGAAAGCAGCCGGCCTTGGCCCATAGCAATGATGCTGTCTTATCTGCGGAATCTTACCGGGTAGAGGCAGGGAATTATGGGCCCTTTATGACTTGTGGACTTCAACTCCCAGCATTCCTGTGACCACAGCGGGAGTCCGCAACGGTTTTTAAGTGCGACGTCACATTTTGTAAGTCACGTTGTTCGGTGCCGTTGCGACGGAGGACTGTGGCTAAAGTTGAGGACCACAGGCAGTCCTCGAACGTACGACCGCTGTCGAGCCCAAAATTTCTGCTGCTCAGTGAGACATTTATTAAGGGAATTTTGCCCCAGTTTGCCACCTTTGTCGCCCCTGCTGTGGTTAAGTGGATCACGGCGGTTGTTAAATGAGTAACACGGTTGTTAAATGGATCTGGCTTCTCCATTGACTTTGCTTGCCAGAAGGTTGCAAAAAGTGGTCACGTGACTTTGCGACACTGCAACCGTCGTAGAGGTGAACCCAGTTGCCCCAACGTCTGAATTTTTGACCACGTGACCGTGGGGATGCTGCAACGGTCGTAAGTGTGGAAAACGGTCATAACTCACTGTTTTCAGGGCCGTTGTAACCGGTCACTAAATGAACTGTTGGTAAGTCAAGGATTATCAGGATCTCTCTACAGCCAACAGTAATCCACAACATTGCAACTCTGGGGCCATCTCGCTGCTTTTCGCACTCAAAAGGGCCTCTGATCTTTCTCTACCCACCCACTTCTCCAAAAAGGCAGCCATCTCTGGCTTTGCCAAGCTGTGTAGCTCCCAAGGCCTGGTCACTTTGGGTCCACTAACCTCATAAAAACTCTCTCCCAATTGCAACATTAATTAAGGCCATTTGGAGCACTGATTTTTATTTTTTGCATGCAAAAATATAATTCTCTACAACAAAAACAGGTGATCTCTCTCTCTCTCTCTCCTCTCGATCTCTCTCTCTCATCCCTCCCTCTCTCTCCCTCCCTCTCTTCTCCCACTCTCCTCTCTCTCCTCCCTCCCTCTCCTCTCTTTCTCCCTTCCTCTCTCTCTCTCTCTCTCTCTCACACACACACATCTCCCCCTCCCATCCATTTCATTAAAAGATTTTTTTCAGATTGGGATGTAGACTTGGTAGAAAGGAAGTTGATGAATTAAGAAACTAGAGACGGATCATCTCTTTACAAATCAATGTCAAAAAAGAAGAAAAGGCATAGGGGTATTTGCTTTTTTCGCCAAAATAATAATAATAAAATAATAATAATAATAATAAAATAATAATAATAATAAAATAATAATAATATAATAATAATATAATAATAATAATAATAATAATAATAATAATAATAATAATAATAATAATAATAATAACAATAATAATAATAATAAAGAACAACCACCCCATTTCGTATTCTTTTAGCAAGAGAAACACCAGGTCTCCCCTGACTTCATTAGGATAATTAGTTAAAAAAAATATTTTTTTTTTGATGCTAGGAAAATAGCTTTGAGCTCTGGGAAAAGGGGGAGAAGAGAGTGATCTTTAGAAGAGCCATCTTTTGACTCACACCCTGGTCGGTATCTCTCTACTCTCCTACCATCGGGTAGGAGATATAGGAGTATAGCCAGCCGCACCAACAGGCTGAAAAACAGCTTCTATCCGTGGGCTGTTAGGCTTTTGAATGAGAAATAACTTTTGTGAATTTTATGCAGTATTGACTTGGGAGGCTGGTGTGTGGTGTAGTTGGTTCACATGGTGTAGTAAGATGGAGGGTTTGTTGTCACTGTGTGTTGTGGGGTGGGAGCACAAAGGGAGGCTCAGCTAATCTCAATGTACACATGGTTGTACTTTGACAATAAAGGTTCATTTCATTTGGGTGAAAAAGAGCAGATTGCCAGAAAGAAATAAACCGTGGCTGAATGAAAAGTGACCAAATTTTGTGTTTTGTTTTGTTTGTTTTTTTAACCTGATTTTTAGGAAAACTAGACCTTGAGTTTAGCTAGTTCTGTCCTTTGGCTCTTATCAAATCCTTCAGAGCCCCGTTTCTCAACCTTGACAGCTTTTCAGATGTGAGGACTTCAAGTCCCAGAAACAGGCTGCGGAATTCTGAGAATAGCAAAGAGTTGGAAGGGGCCTTGGAGGTCATCTAGTCCAACCCCCTGCTCAGGCAGGAAACCCTGGCCTATACCATTTCAGACAAATGGCTGTCCAGTCTCTTCTTTAAAACTTCCAGTGTTGGAGCATTCACAGCTTCTGGAGGCAGGTTGTTCCACTGGTTAATTGTTCTGTCAGGAAAGTTTCTCCTTGGTTCCAGGTTGCTTCTCTCTTTGGTTAGTTTCCATCCGTTGCTTCTTGTCCTGCCTTCGGGCACTTTGGAGAATAGCTTGACTCCCTCTTCTTTGGGGCAGCCCCTGAGATATTGGAACGCTGCTATCATGACAACCCTAGTCCTTTTTATTAAACTAATAAACCATGATTCATTAAACTAGACAAACCATGATGGAAAGAAACCATGGCTTGGTACATGAATGCAGCTGTGACTAATTTGCCTGAAAACATTCAGAACTGAAAAGTAGCAGCTCGGAATTATCGGAGCATTTTCTTCTGACATACTACATCTCAGTATGGAGGGAGTAGCAGTAGCAATAACACTGGAAAGACATACACAGCTCCATATTGCTTTAGAGCAGGGGTCCCCAACCCCTGGGCTATAGACCAGTACCGGGCCGCAGCATGCCAGTAACTGGTCAGCACAAACAAGCAAAACCCCATCCATGAGATGCAGGCAGCACACGAAAACACACACCCTCCGGTCCACGGAAAAAACTCTCTCCACAGAATCGGTCCCTGGTGTCCAAAAGGTTGGGGACCTCTGGAGCAGGGGTAGGCAACCTTTTATGACTCTTGGACTTCAACTCCCAGAATTCCTGAGCCAGCATGGCTCAGCTTGGAAACCTCTCCCTTTCCCCTCAGCATGGCTGGCCTCGGGAATTCTGGGAATTGAAGTCCACGAGTCACAAAAGAGCCAAGGTTGTCTACCCCTGGACTAGAGCGCACTCACAAGTGGTTTACAATGTAAACCCAACAATCCGTCTCCTCGTTTTAACGACTTTGCAAGGATGGAAGGACGAGTCAACCTTGAGCCTATCAGGGACGAACTCTGGGCTGTGGGCAGAGTTCACCTGCAACGCTGCATTGTAGGCAGTGCCCCAGCAGGGTTCCTTTTAAAAAGAGTAACTTTTTAAAGATTTTGAAATGCAGGAAGCGTTTGGCCAAACTGTCCCGACAAATACAGGTGGTCCTCGACTTACAACAGTTCGTTTAGTGACCGTTTGAAGTTACAATAGGACTGAGAAAAGTGACTTGTGACCGTTTTTCAGAGTTATGACCACTGCAGCATCCCCCATGGTTGTGATCAAAATTCAGACGCTTGGCAACCGGCATGTATTTATGTCGGTTGCTGTGTCCCAGGGTCACGTGATCAGGTTTTGCAAACCTCTGACAAGCAAGCTGGATGGGGAAGCCAGATCCACTTAACAACCATGTTACTAACTTGACACCTGCAGTGATTCACCCTTTCTTGCAGTGTGGCAAGAAAGGGCGTGCAATGGGGCAAAACTCACTTAACAAATTTCTGACTTAGCGACAGAAATTTTGGGCTCAATTGTGGTCGTAAGTCAAGGACTACCTGCATAGAAAATTGTCACCCACAAGAACAAAGAGGTTAAAATTGCAACCTCTAGGGAGGCTAAGTCAGGGCACTGTGACCTCCATACTCTCAGCAACAACATTTCGGTAGGTTTTAATAATAATAATAATAATAATAATAATAATAATAATAATAATAATAATAATAATAATAATAATAATAATAATATAATAATAATAATAATAATAATAATAATAATAATAATAATAATAATAAAGAAGAAGAAGAAGAAGTAGTAGTAGTTGGAAGGGACCTTGGAGGTCATCTAGCCCAACCCCCTGCTCAGGCAGGAAACCTTATACCATTTCAGACAAATGGCTGCCCAGTCTCTTCTTAAAAACTTCCAGTGTTGGAGCATTCACAGCTTCTGGAGGCAGGTTGTTCCACTGGTTAATTGTTCTGACTGTCAGGAAATTTCTCCTTAGTTCTAGGTTGCTTCTCTCCTTGATTAATTTCCATCCGTTGCTTCTTGTCCTGCCTTCAGGCGCTTTGGAGAATAGCTTGACTCCCTCTTCTTTGGGGCAGCCCCTGAGATATTGGAACGCGGCTATCCTGTCCCCCCTCGTCCTTCTCTTCCTTAAACTAGACCTACCCAATTCCACCAATCGTTTCTTATCTGTTTTAGCCTCCACTCCCCTGATCATCTTTGTTGATCTTCTCTGCACTCTTTCTAGAGTCTCAACATCTTTTTTTACATCGTGGTGACCAAAACTGGATGCAGTATTCCAAGTGTGGCCTTAACCAAAGCACTGTCAAGTGGTATTAAGACTTCATGTGATCTTGATGCCCTGGCTGTCATCACTCTCTAGCGGTTTTTATTAAAAATCATAAGAGCATCAAGGACCCATAAAGAGTGCTGGAAAGAAGGGATGGGAATAACCATGGAATAAATGCATCTCCCGATAGCTTTTGAGACAAGGTAGAGATCCTCAAAATACTGCTCATAAACTTAAAAGTTGGCAAGGATGACAAACACTGCCCTACGGCCATCCCAGAAAAGGAATTTGCCTAGAGGTAGTCCTCAACCTACGATGGATATTTCTGTTGCTAAGGGAGACAGTTGTTAAGTGAGTTTTGCTCCGACTTACAGCCTTTCTTGCCACAGTTAAGTGAATCAACTGCAGTTGTGAAGTCAGGAATACAGTTGTTGAGTGGATGTGGCTTCCCCCACTGACTTTGTCAGGTTGTAAAAGGGTGACCAGATGACCCCAGAGCACATCATAAATATGAGCCAGTTGCCAAGCATCCTTAATTTTGATCACCTGGTTATGGAGACGCTGCGACCGTTGTAAGTCTGAAAAACGGTCCTCACCTTTTTTCCAGTGCCATAGTAATTTCAAATGGTCACTAAACAAATAGTTGTGAGTCGAGGACGACCTGTACACCGGCGGCGAGGAGTGGGGGGGGGGGGGAGTTGCAACCCAAGATATCTGGAGTTCACCCTTTGGTAAAGGTTGTTTTTCACGATTTCAACAAACACAAACCGGCTCACTTGCAGATCCACAAAACATTGTTTTTAATCCCAGGTTTGAAGAAGACACAGCAAGCAGGAGAGGGGTATTTATTATTCATTAACTGAAGAATTTTGGGTTTTTCTCTCTCTGGAAACAACAGCAACGGAAAAAAAAAATCCCACAAGCGTCACAGTTTTAACACAGAGGTGCTCTCTTACCCTGCTTTATTTCTAAAAGTGAAAACATTTTATTGCATTGTTTTAATACAAGTTTACTGTCTTAAAATCATTAAAAAAACAAAAAAAACCTCCCATCCGAACAGCAGCTGGTCCCAATAAACCACGAAAGGAAAAATGCCTGACTGATCATCTCGCAATTCGGTAATTAAAACACTGATGATTTCTTGGGTCCCAAGAAAGATTTTTATTTGAGGACACACAATATCTCTGTTACTGGCCAGATACAGTAAACCTTGGGAATTTTTAAGGCATGTGGACTCCCAGATTTCTCGGGAGTTGATGCCCACGTGCCTTAAAGCTCCCAAGGTTGAGAAACGCTGCAATAACAGATTCGTATTACTGCTCACTTATTGGGCTGAACAAAAACACATCCAGTTCTTATTTCTCCAAGTACTATCTTTTCCAAAACAATATTCTGTATTTAACTGGAAATATTACTGACTGGCTTGTCATATGATCACTGTGAAAGAGGAAAGAAGTACAATGAATTAAATGTTCAAGATGTCCCGGATTAATTTATTTGGGAAATCTTTCCTATCTAACCAGGAAGGGCCAGGTTTTATGTATTTTTGTCTGCAGCTACTGGCCCAGCCTGCACACACACACACATACGCACACACGCACACACACCCCTTAAGGTTACGTTTTTAAGATGCTAATGGTGCATTTTCTGCTATCCCTCACTGTAAACACGTTTTTCCAATCGTTAAGCAATCTATTGTGGTTTTGTGTTACTTCTCCCTGGGAGAAGGAGGGATGGCCAGCGTGGATCAAGTTGAGCCCTGAACAGGGTCACTGAAATGGAATCAGCCGTAAAGGAAAACAAATTTCTTTTGCAAAAATTAACCAGGTGCCAGCACCGTGTTTGTAATCATCAGAGTAACTTAACCGCTTGCATATGTTTCTTGCTCCAGCAATTTGTAGAATGATATTGCTTCACAAACAACCAGATTCAAAAGCAGACAGTAACTTTTTTTTCCCCTCAGTGACACAACCAAAGGAAAGTAGAACAGGAGATCCAGGCAGAGGCCGAACGAGGTGGGCAGCCTGCAGTTCCTCAACGCAGAAGCTGGTGAGTGACTTGGCCTTGCTCGGGTGTCCTCCGATGCGCCACACCTCACCTGGAGCCGCAGGCTTTTTCCTCAGGGCGGCCATATGCCACAAAGTGCACGCGTGAATCTTCCAAACTCTTAAAAGAAGGTCCAACTTCCTTTTATAAGAAAGATCCCAGCTGAAGCGACAGCAGCCGGCACCCGCTCCAAACTGCCAATTGGTAGCTTTGCATCTTAGCCACTCGTCCCAAATTGGTTAGCAAGGTAGGAAAAAAACCCACCCCGGGAAACCCTTGTAAAAAAATTTTTTCTGCAATTCTGCAACTCCAGGCAGATACGTTCACTGTGGAGGCTGCACGACAGTTCTCCTGTTCAAGGGAAGGGAAGAGAAAGTTTCACGCTGCTGCTAGGTTTTCACATCGCAAGAAACTTCAGGATTATTATTATTATTATTATTTTAAGTGACAGAGGTTGACGTTTCTTCCATTGGTGAATCTGCGTCTTCTCTGGTCAAGCTGGAAAAAACCACAAGGCCTAATATCACCTAGGAAACAAAGGAATAGCATTAGACTCAACTACTGCACTCAATTCACTAACAGGCTGCCTTTTAAGGTAAGCTCAGGTTTAGCGCCAGCTGGACTAAATGTGCTCAGCTGACATCAAGCTGTGTGCAACTTTACAAGTCAAAGTCCTACTTGCAGTTGTTAAGAGTGGATTGGTTTGTGCCTTTAGATCAGGGGGTCTTCAAACTTGGCCCTTTGATGACTTGTGGGCTTGAACTCCCAGAATTCCAAAGCCAGGCATGCCTGGCTGAGGAATTCTGGGAGCTGAAGTCCACAAGTCATCAAAGGGCCAAGTTTGAAGACCCTTGCTTTAGATCAGGGGTGTCAAACTGCCGGCCCAGCCAGACGCATCACACCATTACTGGCAATTTAATTTAATTTAATTTAATAATTTAATTTGTATACCACCCTTCTCCCGAAGGACTCAGGGCGGTGAACAGAGCAATACATAATAAAAAACAGGATACAAAAATTAAAATGTGATTAAACTATGCCTGTAGTAATTGATATGGCAAAACTGTCCTGATACATTGCATGACGTCACAAGTTTGACGGCTTGTCTGCTTTAGATTGTATTTTTGAAATGTGCAGATTGTTAGGAGACAATTGTGCCTCCAAACAAAACAGCCACTTTGACTGCTCAGAAATTTGCACTTAAACCTTTCAACCGATTTAAAAAAAAAAATTAGGATCAGATTATTTGAAAGACCATTGCAACTCAGGACAGGTGTCCTTACTTAAACATCAGGATCTGCTTCAAAGATCTTTTTTTGTTCCTCTAAGACGGGGTCTTCAAACTTGGCCCTTTTATGACTTGTGGACTTCAGCTCCCAGAATTCCTCGCCTGGCTGAGGAATTCTGGGAGTTGAAGTCTAGAAGTCATAAAAAGACCAAGTTTGAAGATCCCTGCTCTTAAGATTAATTCAGTGAGTAGACATTATATAGGTAGTTGTGGACTTATGACCATAAATGGAACCTGCCCATCATAGCCATAACTTGTGACAGTCCCAAAACAGCTCGGACGGATGACTGACCCAGCTTGACCTTTTTTTGCAATAGCCGTTAAGCAAATGCCAGTCATAAAGTGGGTGCTGTAGTCATTAAGCAAAACGGAGGTTTGCTATTGGCACAGTTTTCAGCAAAGCCGTCATAAAATGTGGTCACACGATCAATGGATGCTGCAAAAGAGCCATGTGACCCAGCTGCCAAGTTTTCCCATGGTCAGCCACGTGACTACAGGAGGCGTTGGGACTTCAAATCCAGCTCATAAGTAGCCCTCAGAAAAGTCCACCCTAAATTTGAACCATTGCTAAGCAACCAATTGTAAGTCAAGGGCTATCTCGGGGGTAGGCAACCTTGGCTCTTTTATGCTGGCTCAGGAGTTCTGGGAGTTGAAGTCCAAGAGTCATAAAAGAGCCAAGGTTGCCTGCCCCTGGGCTATCTGTACAGCAAGAGGGTAATTTTTCAATTCAGAAATGCTGTGCAACTTTGTTCCCACTGAGATACCAGTTCTGCCAATATTCAAACAACTTTTAGCATTTAGTTAATCTTTTTTTCCCATTTCCATGTGTTTCTCATCTTTCCAGTCTTAACATCAATCATCCATTAGGGCAGAGGTCCCCAGCCTATGGGCCGTGCCTACTACTGGGCCGTGGCCTCTTGACCACCGGGCCATGTGAGTAACTGGGCAGTGCATACGTGCGTGCTCACACACACCCTGTGTGCCACTGCTGCCGCAAGTATTGTGCGGGAGGTGGCAGCACTGCTAATATTGTGCGGGCGGCAGCGTTGCCATGAATGTTGCGCGTGGGGCGGCAGCGCCACACCACACACAGGTGGCAGCATTTCCACAAACCTTGTCCTCGCACAGGGGTGGCAGCGCGAACCACCTGCTGGGGCATCACTCCAGGCCGCAACACGATCTTTCCGTGGGGTAGCAGCACAATCCTCATGCCAGGATGGCATCACTGCGGGCCACACCGCGAACCTTGCACGGGGGTGGTGGCGCAATCCTCACACCGGGGTGGCATTGCTGCAGGCCGCAGCGCAAGACTTGCACAGGGACGGGGGCACGAGCCTCGCGCCGGGGGCAACATCGCTGCGGGCTGCAGTGCGAGCCTTGCGCCAGCGGTAGCATCGCCATGAGCCTGGCGGCAGCGGTGCTACAACAAACCTCACAAAGGCGTCACCATTACTGAGAGCCTCACGTGCATGCTCACAGCCCCGTTTGCGTGGTGCACCTGTGGCCACATTCACGTTTGTGCCTGAGCACTTAAGGTGCCTGCCTCTCCCTCCCATCAGGCCGCCAATCCAAAAAGGTTGGACACCCCTGCGTTAGGTGGCTTAGCCTATATGTCAACAGGCGTAACAGTTGCAGTGCTTCAACTGAGCAATCTTAATTGCTGAGGTGCTGTTGTGTTTTATTTTCTTTAATGTGTCCAATCAGACCACGCATCCTAAAAGACAGCATAAACGACGTTCATTGAGAACATCCTTTCATCACCGTAGATAGGCGTTTTAGTAGCAAACAATTTAGTCAAAGCCATGTTCTACCAAAATTTACCACGGGTGTTTAATCGTATTGGTTAAAAGCTACCGTTTAGTGGAAAGCTTCCTTGCCTAAAGGAGACTTCTGTTCACTGCAGGAAGCCAGATAATTAGCTGCAGCTGCAATTCTGTATATTATTCCACTTATGTGGAATAATATCTAATGACATCCAAAGCGATCAGGATTCTTAGCTTGAATTAAGTGCGCCTCTCTTGAGTTGGGATTGCTCTCCTGTCACTGCATAATTTTGAGTCTCAGATTACTCTGAGGATTAATAGGATTTTTCAGCACAGCCTAATTTAGCTCCGGCCTTGAGAAGGGACAGAAGGGAAACAGCTGCTCAGCCCTGAAAAAGCAGAAAAGGTGAGGAAGAGATTCAGAGCATCCTCATGCTCCTCTGTCCCTCCCTCTAGTATTTTTATAAACAACTCAAGGTACTGCTCATGTTTAATACTCCTTCTTCCTCCTATTTTCCGCATGACAACAACGCGAGTGGGTGGGGGTGAGGGAGGGGGGGCTGGCCCAAAGTCACCCAGCTGGCTTTCATGGCTAAGGAAGGACTAGAACTCACAGTCTCCTGGTGATTAGCTCAGAATCACCTAAGCTGACTTTCATGTGCTATAAACCCCCCTTTGAAACTTTAAATACTAATAAGAGTTGCTTGGAATTGGGCGGTATGTAAGTTTTAATATTAAAATACAAACATTTTAGTATTGGAAAAAGATAAATTACAGATCGGTCCACATCGTGGCAATTCAAGTGATAAATCAATTTTTTAAAAAAAAAATGAAATAAATTACTCTGGACAGACTTAAGAGGTAGCCTGCTCTCATTTGCTAGAATGTCCAAAATAAATGGGAAAGATTTAAAATTGTTATTAAAAGGCTGTAAGAAATTCTGAAGGGAAATACGTATTTTTTATGAACAAAGACTGAAGTTAACTCCCAATTCCATAACTTGACCAGAGAAAAAAGCTCAACAGAACAAACAGAAAAAACAGTTTCTACGGACTAACCATGGTTCGATGTGATCCATTAGTTTCAACAGAACTTACTTCTGAGTCAATATACACAGCGTTACATTTCCATGTCTTCTTGATTTGAAATTGCCTGGTTTATTTATTAATTTGATTAATACAGCTGCCGTCCTCAATTGGATAACTCTAGACCAGGGGTGTCAAACTCAATTTCATTGAGGGCCGCATCAGCAATACGGTTGCCCTCAGGGGGCTGGGTGGGTGTGGCCAGGGTGGGCGTGGCCTACTGGGTGGGCGTGGCTAGAGTGCATATGGCCTACTGGGTGGGCGTGGCCAGCTCTACATCGTTCGCATTAAGGGTACCTATGGGGGCCTGGGCAGGAGTGGGACAGATCTGAGGGTCTCTGGCAGAAGGAGGGTCTCTGGGCCAGGGCCAAGGCAGTGGGGACCGTTCCCTCACTGTTTCCAGGATGGCTTCGCCAGCCACATGAAACCACTTTGCGGGCCGGATCCGGCCCCCGGGCCTTGTGTTTGACATGTCTGCTCTAGACAAATTGCAATTTAAAAAATTACAAAAAAAAATAGTACAATCAAACCACATAATGTCTAGGAAACTGATATAAATTAAATTCTGTTCAAGTATTAAAGCTATCGAATTAAACATCATAATCCAGGCTAGCAAAGGCTGATGCAAACAAACATAATTGGAAGGGCCTTAAGGTCTCCAGCCCTGAACAAAATAGGCAAAAAGTAATTAACATGCAAAGAATCTATAATTCATTGCAATCCAATCACAATATCCTGCAGCCCTGTCACTAGGAATCATTTGTGTTGCTGCAGCAAACTAAAGAACACACAGAGAAACTGATTCTCACCGTCTCAAATTCCTGATTTCAAATACCGTATCTTCGTCGCTTTCGAGAGAAGCCATCTCCATGGGATCTTCTGAGTTGGACAGAAGTCCGTATTTTTTCCGTGGAGGTTTCCTGGTCCTATGAAATAAGCCTACAATCAGTTGCAGAATTTATGCACAAATTTACTTCACAGATCCATATGACTGGCCATCTTCCTCAGCTAACTCCACATGGCTAACAAAGCGCAAGACAGGAACTTATATATAAAACCAGCAAAAAAAATGTAATCAAATTTTCAAAGCACAAGGCCAACAGGATCAGAGCCATCTAAATCTCAAGGGGAAGTTGTTCCACAGGGTAGGTCCTCTGACTTAAGGAGGCACAACATAAAACGACACTGTTCCATAAAAAGACACGGCTTTACAGGACGTCCTGGAGGCCCATTTTGCTATCTCTAGTGCAGGGGTCTTGAAACTTGGCCCTTTTATGACTTGTGGACAAAGTCCACAAATCATAAAAAGGCCAAGTTTCAAGACCCCTGATCTAGTGAGACAGATGGGAGACTATTGACTTCTCAAGTACCCTGGCTCCATAACTGGCACCTTACATTGCAGCTGGAAATGTACTGAAAGTACAGCTTCAGTAAGTAGTGGCATAACATGGGTGCACACCCAAAACTGTCCAGTGTGACACAATCTGGATCAGCTGCAGCTTCCAAATGCTTTTCAAGGGCAGCTTCAAGTAGAGCATGTTGCAACAGCCCAACCGGGAAGTGACGAAGGCATGTGTGACCCTGAGCACGGCCTCTTGATACAGGCACAACTAATGTATAAGTTGCAGTTGTATAAAAGCTTCCTGACCACAGATGGCAACTGCTCCTTGAGACTGAACTGTGGAAATTACGATCACCTCCAAATTTTAGCCCACTTTAATCTAGGACAGTGGAATCCTGTCCAGAACTAGTAACGGAAGCTATCTAGATCCAGAGGCCTTTCGGTACCATTGCTGTATGAATTCTGCCAGTTTTGGAGGACTCCCCCTTAAAGGCAATGTTAAATCAAGTTTATTAGACTAACAGACAGTGTTGGGCTTTAGTGACTGAGGTCTCAACCAGTTTTCCATGGTGGCTGACATCTCCAGGGGAAAAAGGTGGTCTCAGGCAACTGAGCAAAGACTGAGCTCCTGTCTTTATATTATATATATATTAGATTTATTAGACTAACCAATGCATTCTAAGTAACAACAAATATATAATAAGGACACTACAGGCAGTCCTCAACTTACAACCACAATTGGCCCAAAATGTATGTTGTTGAGACATTTGTTAAGTGAGTTTTGTCCCATTTTGTGACCTTTCTTGCCACAGTTGTTAAGTGAATCACTGCAGTTGTTAAGTTAGTAACACAGTTGTTAAGTGAATCTGGCTTCCCCGATGACTTTGCTTGACAGGTTGTTACAAAAGGTGATTACATGACCCCAAGACACTGCAACCGTCACAGACATGGATCGCTTGCCAAGCATCTGAATTTTGATCACGTGACCACGGGGATGGCTGCAATGGTCCCAAGTGTGAAAAAGGGTCCTAAGTCACTTTTTTCAGTGCTGTTGTAACTGAACAGTCACTAAATGAACTGTTGTAAGTCAAGGACTACCTAGATATAAAATTGGCTCCACATGCAGTCATACTGAAGTGTTCCTCATGGTTTATCTCCAAGAACTGCCACTATTTAGTATCAATCTAACACTTCCGGTTAATACTGGATAATTTTCAAACAGAACCAGTACTTTACAAAGATAGGATGCTTGCTTGGCTGCTAATAGTTTCTCCATTAGGAAATGAATAACAGAGATCAAGCTTACGCCAAGCTGAATGCCCTTCAGATGTTCTAAGACTACTCTCTCCATCAATCCCAGCTAGCATGTCAACTGACGGGCTGGGCTGGATGGAAGGTGAACTTCACAACTTATGGAGGACTTCCTCTCTCCTCCTCATCCCTCTCTCCTTCCTTCCTCTCTCCTCCTCACCTCTCTCTCCTTCCTTCCTCTCTTCACCCCTCCACTCTCCTTCCTTCCTCTCCTCCTCATCCCTCTCTCCTTCCTTCCTCTCTTCACCCCTCCTCTCTCCTTCCTTCCTCTCTCCTCCTCACCCCTCTCCTTCCTTCCTCTCTTCACCCCTCCCCTCTCCTCCCTTTCTCTCTCCTCCTCACCCCTTTCCTTCCTTCCACTCTTCACCCCTTCCCTCTCCTTCCTTCCTCTCTCCTCCTCACCCCTCTCTCCTTCCTTCCTCTCTTCACCCCTCCCCTCTCCTTCCTTCCTCTCCTCCTCATCCCTCTCTCCTTCCTTCCTCTCTCCTCCTCACCCCTCTCTCCTTCCTTCCTCTCTTCACCCCTCCCCTCTCTCCTCCTCCCCTCTCTCTCCTTCCTTCCTCTCTTCACCCCTCCCCTCTCTCCTTCCTTCCTCTCTCCTCCTCACCCCTCTCTCCTTCCTTCCTTTCTTCACCCCTCCCCTCTCTCCTTCCTTCCTCTCTCCTCCTCACCTCTCTCTCCTTCCTTCCTCTCTTCACCCCTCCCCTCTCTCCTTCCTTCCTCTCTCCTCCTCACCCCTCTCCTTCCTTCCTCTCTTCACCCCTCCCCTCTCTCCTTCCTTCCTCTCTCCTCCTCATCCCTCTCTCCTTCCTTCCTCTCTTCACCCCTCCCCTCTCTCCTTCCTTCCTTTCTTCACCCCTCCCCTCTCTCCTTCCTTCCTCTCTCCTCCTCACCCCTCTCTCCTTCCTTCCTCTCTCCTCCTCACCTCTCTCTCCTTCCTTCCTCTCTTCACCCCTCCCCTCTCTCCTTCCTTCCTCTCTCCTCCTCACCCCTCTCCTTCCTTCCTCTCTTCACCCCTGCCCTCTCTCCTTCCTTCCTCTCTCCTCCTCACCCCTCTCTCCTTCCTTCCTCTCTTCACCCCTCCCCTCTCTCCTTCCTTCCTCTCTCCTCCTCACCTCTCTCTCCTTCCTTCCTCTCTTCACCCCTCCCCTCTCTCCTTCCTTCCTCTCTCCTCCTCACCCCTCTCCTTCCTTCCTCTCTTCACCCCTCCCCTCTCTCCTTCCTTCCTCTCTCCTCCTCATCCCTCTCTCCTTCCTTCCTCTCTTCACCCCTCCCCTCTCTCCTTCCTTCCTTTCTTCACCCCTCCCCTCTCTCCTTCCTTCCTCTCTCCTCCTCACCCCTCTCTCCTTCCTTCCTCTCTCCTCCTCACCTCTCTCTCCTTCCTTCCTCTCTTCACCCCTCCCCTCTCTCCTTCCTTCCTCTCTCCTCCTCACCCCTCTCCTTCCTTCCTCTCTTCACCCCTGCCCTCTCTCCTTCCTTCCTCTCTCCTCCTCACCCCTCTCTCCTTCCTTCCTCTCTTCACCCCTGCCCTCTCTCCTTCCTTCCTCTCTCCTCCTCACCCATGTCTCCTTCCTTCCTTCCTTCCACCCCTCTCCCTTCCTCTCCTCACACTCCCCTCTCCTCCTCTCCCATTTCTCCTTCCTTGTTTCCATCCTTCCTCTCTCCACCCCTTCCCTCTGTCCTCCCTTACTACCTTCCTTCCCTCCCTCCCTCCCTCTCTCCTGAATTGAAGTAGATCCTTATCCTAAAGGCGGCGGCCAAATTGGATGGCATGCCTAGAGGTCATCTAGACCCACCCCACCCGTATGGAAGCCGCTCTTCCTCACCGAAACGTGCGGCCTCCGAGATAGTAGAGGAGGCCGATGCCTGCCAGGCCGGCCACGACGTAGAGCGCGCGGTGAAGGGCCGGCAGGCCCAATCCCGACAGCCCCGACGGCGGGGAGCCGGATGTCGTGGCGGTTGTGGCGGTGGAGGCGGGCCGGGAGGCACTCTCGTGGCTTTTCTCTTTCGGCGGCAGGGAAGGAGAAAGAGACGCGGCCTGAACGGTCACCGTCTTATTCGACTGGGTCGTCGTCGTCGCTGCGATTATTACGATCCAAAGCGCCAGCGGCCAAACGAAGCAAGACGCCGCCATTCGGATCGGCAAACGCCGATTCCTGAAGAAAAGCGGCCCGGACCGGAAGTGTCGGCGGGGGGCGCAGTGCAGTGTCGGACCAACTTCCGATTCTTTTTTGTTGTTGTTGTTGTTACCTCAATTGGGGAAAGTAGGCCTGGCCGGATCTCTGTCGGGGATTCCCTCGTTCTTGGAGCCGTGAGTGGAGGTAGTCGAAAGCGGAATCTGAATATCTTAAACCTGAAATGAGGAGAGAAAAGTCTGCACGGGGCTGAATAAAAGAGATTAAGTGAATATCGAAGCGTCTCGTAAAAATCGGGACTACAGTTCCCACCCAGCACCGCATGAGAGAGGCTTAATCGCTATTGGTCAATTTCCCAGAGCGCTACAGGAAAGGGGAGGGGCCTTATCAGAGGCGACGTATCAGGCCGCTGGCGGTATGAATTGCTGGGAAATGCAGTTCGCCTCGAAGTGGGTGGAGTTTATGCCGCGGTGCTTCTTGGGAAAAATCTACGTTCATGTGCACGCACACAGACAAAAAACATCACCCTGCTTCCCGGCAAACCCTCTTTCCCTCGCGGAGCCTGCTGGGACTTGTAGGCCAGGCCTGGTTGCCGGTCAACCTCGCTGCTCCTTCTCCTCTCTGCCCTTGGCTTCGCCATGTTCCCCGTCGGTCGTTTTCTCGCCCGCGCTTTGGTTTTGGGGTCCCGATCCCCGTCCCGTTTTTATGCTGAAGCGGCAGCAGCTGCGACGGGCCCTGCACAGCTGGCCTTCACCTTCGCCTCGCCCTCTCAGGTATTGTCATGGCAACCGAACTGAGGCGGGCATGTGGGCCTGCTGGGTCGCGTATTCTGGGTTTGGACTCGTGTGTTTTGTTAACCCGGGTTTACCCTGTTATGTGAACGTGCCCGATGGGGAAGGGCAGCTTCTAGTTAACCAGATCGAGATGCAAGCAGGTAACGTCGGCGGAGGAGGAGGCTGGAGATTCGCTTAACAACAACTACATGCTTCACTTAATGAAAATGGAAAAAGGCTTTAAAATTGGGCAGGACTCACTTAACAACCGCCTTGCTTAGCAATTGAAAGTCTGGTCCCAATTGTGGTCATAAGTCGAGGATTATCTGTATTGGGCTTTCTGGATTGGAACTGAAGGCTATCGTTTCAAATTTTTGGAGGCCATGGGTTCTGCACCCAGATAAATTATTATTTTTAAATACTGCTTGATTGTCAGCAACTTTGGGCAGTATGTAAGTATCCTTCATATGAATCTCTCTTGCTTTCTATTTTTTTTAAAAAAAAATCCTGCTGCAGTGCCTTCTCTCCTTTTCTGGTTCGTTGGAAAATACACCTTTACAGGTAGTCCTCGACTTATGACCACAACTGAGCCCAAACTTTTTGTTAAGTGAATTTTGCTCCATTTTACAAACTTCCTTGCCACTTTTAAGTGAATCACTGCAATTGTTAAATTAGTAACACAGTTGTTAAGTGGATCTGGTTTTCCTATTGACTTTGCTTGTCAGAAGGTCACAAAAGGTGAACATGACCCTGGGACACTACAACGGACATAAATGTGAGTCAGTTCCCAAGCCCCTGAATTTTGATCACCTGATCCTGGGGATGCTGCGATGGTTGTAAGTGTGAAAAAATGATCATAAGTAACTTTTTTCAGTGCCATTGTAACTTTGAAAGGTCACTATAAGTCAAGGACTGCCTGTATTTTCTTTCCCATTTTTTCCCCTGCAGGTTTTCTACAATGCTGCCGTTGTGAAACAGGTGGATGTTCCCACCTTAAGTGGAACCTTTGGCATCTTGGCTGCTCACGTTCCCACTCTGCAAGTCCTGAGACCTGGCGTTGTGACCGTCTTTGATGAGGATGGCTCCTCCAAAAAGTACTTTGGTGCGTTTGAAAATGGTGGCTGGTGAAATTATCTTAGCGGAGGGCATCTTTCCCTTGAGTGAGGCTCTGCAAACTGGGCTTGGGAACTGTCAATAATTTATGTTAATTAGCTACTGCTGAAGTGTTGCTGAGCTCCAGCTTTCCCTTGAATTAAAACGTTCTCGCCATATTTTGCAAAACTGTGGCTCAGAGCTAAAGAGAAAGGACTCGCTCACCTTCCCAAATTCTTTCTTCCAAATGTTGGCTGGTTGCTAACTTTCAAAGATCCATCGCAATAATAGCATCAAGGTCATGACAAATAATGTCTCTTGATATTGCGCTAGTGAAGCCACACGTGGAATAACAAAGCATCTAATTCTGGTCACTATGTTGCTGAGACCCTAGAAAGTGTGCATGGAAGAGCAAAAAAGATGATCAGCGTTCTGGAGGCTAAATCCTATGTTGAATGGCTAAGGGAGCTCGGTATGTCTAGTCTATCTAAGAGAAGAATTAAGGGAGACATGATAACTGTCCTCCAGTACTTGAGGGGGTTCTGTCAGAGAAAAAGGAACTGATTTATTCTCTGAAGTACCAGAAGGCAGGACAAGAAGTAATGGGTGGAAGTTTATTAAAGGGAGATCCATCCTAGAAGTAAGAAGAAATTTTGTGACAGAATAATTGATGCTGAGGTTGTGGGCGCTCCATCATTGGAGAATAGACTGGACAACCATTTGATTGGGATGGTATAAGCCAAGGGTCTTCAAACCTGGCAACTTTCAAGGCTTGTGGGCTTCAACAACTCCTCCGGGGTCTCTTCCAGACTTATAATTCTATGTTCTGTGTACTTGTATATGGACAGAAAGAATTAAAAGTCGCCAGGCTCACTTTTCCCCCTCAGCTGGACAAATAGAGGTGATGGGAGTAACGCAAGATATCTGATTTGGCAACAAGCTACTAGACCTTGACTTACAACCGTTTGTGTAGTGGCCATTTGAAGTTACAACAGCATTTTAAAAAGTGACTTAGGATTCTTTTTCATGCTTGTGACCCTTGGTCAAAATTCAGGCGCTTGGCAACTGGTTCATATTTATGACGGTTGCTGTTTTTCCAGGATCATGTGATCACCTTTTGCGACCTTCTGACAAGCAAAGTCAATGATGGAAGCCAGATTCACTTAACAACCGTGTCACTAACTTCACAGCTGCAATGATTCACTTAGTAAACGTGGCAAGAAGGGTTGTAAAATGGGGCAAAAATTCAAGTGTTTTGCTTAGCAACAGAAATGTTGAGCTCAGTTGTGATTGTAAGTTGAGGACTATTTGTACTTTGCCTCAGTTAAAAGAGGAAGCCTTTTTTTTTAAACACCCTAATCCACTCTAGTTATATTTAGCTTTTCAGTTTGCTGGTTAACTTTATCAAGGCACGTTAGATTTCAGCTCCCGGGATTCTTCATCATTTCTCCATTGAAATTTGAACAATTTGGGGGGTGGGGGTGGGAAGCAGCCTTGTTTCTAGGAAAAAGCAAGCTCTTTTTCTTTGGAGAAATGAACAGGGTTTCTCTCCCCCCCCCCCCACACACACACACAATGAGTTTTTGTGGAGAAGAGGAGAGTCTTCAAACCTGGCCCTTTGATGACTTGTGGACTTCAACTCCCAGAATTCCTCAGCCAGGCACGCTGGCTGAGGAATTCTGGGAACTGAAGTCCACAAGTCATAAAAGGGCCAAGTTTGAAGACCCCTGATATAGAAGGATATATGGGAAAACCTGAGGGTGCACCTTAAGGATCCGGAAGAAATTTTCCTTTTCCTCTGGATATTTTAAAGAGTGTATTTCTGATTGCTCTATTTTAGTGGTGGTTTTGCTTTGGCTTTGTTAATAGTCTGCATTTGCTAACCTTTTCCTCCCGCCCTCATTGATTGTAGCATTTCATTAGTCAGGCGTCACCCAGAGAACATCCATCACTAGCCATCTAGAAAAGGAACGACATAAGCAAATCTTTGTAGGGAGGGAATTCTACTCATGGGAGCCCTCGTCACTGACCGATTGTACCCTTTCTTTGCAATTGTGTAGTGAGCAGCGGTTCTCTCACTGTGAATGCCGACTCCTCTGTCCAGCTGTTAGCTGAAGAAGTGGCTTTGTTGGATCAGCTCGATGCGGCGGTTAGTATTTGTCTGTCTTCTCCCCTTTTCATTTCTCCTTCCCTCTATTTCTCTCTCCAGACAATCCCAACTGAGCTGCCAAATTAGGAGGGGTTTCTCTCCACCATGCTGACTCAGCAGCACTGCAGTTCGGTCTCTTTAAAAAAAACACAATTCTTCTGCAGCCCAGTTACCATTTCAGTCTGTATTTAAAGCAAAAAATGCTTTGATTAAAAAGGTAAAGGTTCCCTCGCACATGCGTGCTAGTCGTTTCCGACTCTAGGGGCCGGTGCTCATCTCAAAGCCGAAGAGCCAGCGCTTGTCCGAGGACGTCTCCGTGGTCATGTGGCCGGCATGACTAGACGCCAAAGGCGCACGGAACGCTGTTACCTTCCCACCGCAGTGGTCCCTATTTTTCTACTTGCATTTTTTATGTGCTTTCGAACTGCTAGGTTGGCAGAAGCTGGGATGAGTAACAGGTGCTCACTTTGTTACGCGGCACTCGGGATTCGACCCGCCAAACTGCCGACCTTCAGATCGACAAGCTCAGCGTCCTAATCCACTGAGCCACTGAGTCCCTTATGCTTTGATTAAAGAAGTTCTAATCTTTGCAGTCATGTTTGGTGCTCTCTGAGCTTGGTTGTTTTCTTGCAGACGTTTCATTACCCAAACTAGGTGACATCCTCAGTGCTAGTAAGGAGTGGGGTTTAAACTGAGAGCACATCCCATTCCTTACTAGCACTGAGGATGTTAACTACCGTGTTTCCCTGAAAATAAGACCAGGTCTTATATTTTTTTTGCCTCCAAAAGAGGCACCAGGTCTTATTTTTTTTTGGGGGGGGGGTGTCTTACCTTAAGACCACCACAGCCAGGCCTCCCACACCCCAACACCTGTCGTGCTGCTGCTTGACCTCTGCGGCCGCTTGCTGCCACTAGCTTCCAGATGCCATGTGGCACATTGTGCCGTTGTTGCTGCTCGCTGCAGAAACAGCCCCAAGCATCACGTGGCCTCTTGGCGTGAGCAGTGGAAGCAGCGCAAAGTGCTGCACGAGCAGAAGTACACCGAAGCGCTGTGTGAGCAGCAGAAGCGGCCCACAGGCTGCACGAGCAGCAGAAACAACCCGAAGCACCATGCAGTGTCCTGCCTTGAGCAGCGGCTACGGTGCAATGCGCCACAAGTGGCAGCAAGCGGCCGCAGAAGACGTCAAGCAGCGGCACAACAGGTGTCGGGGTGCGGGAGGCCTGGTTGTGGTGGTCCTACCGGTAAGGTAAGCGGGTGTGGGGCACGTGGGGCAGCTTCGCCCTCCCCCTACTCTTGCCCTAGCTTGATTTTTAGGAGTGCGCCTCGCCCCCAAACTAGGGCTTAGTTTTGGGGTAGGGCTTATATTAGGCCCACCCCTCAAAATCAAGCTAGGGCTTACTATCAGGCTGGCTCTTAATTTCGGGGGAAACACGGTAGTTGGGTAATGAAATGTCTCCAAGAAAACAACCATGCTCAGAAAGCAACAAGGATCTCTCAAGTACTAATCTCCTGAGTATAAAAGACTCTATAGATGGAAAGACATAAACGGGACACCCTCCTCATTAATGCAAACCTGCTGGTTGACAGTTCTGGAAATTGAGGTCCCTGCATCTTAAAAATTCCTGAGGCCGAGGAAGACTTCCCTGTACAGCTGGTGCCTTTTGGTCCACACCTATTTCTCTTTTTCCTAAAAGGTCCCATAACTACTGATGTTGCTTCCTTGGTGTTAAGGCCTGATATTTTTTCCTGTACGCAGACAGCCAAGTCAAACTTGGACAAAGCCTTGTCGGCACTTGCATCGGCCACTGATGAGGTAGCAAAAGCAGAAGCACAGATCAGCGTGGAAGCCAACGAAGCAATCGTGAAAGCTTTGGAGTGAGCAGGTAAGTAATTGCCGTTGGGCTTCTGCTTCGGTCTCCAGCTGGCACTGGAGGATCTATAGTCGAGGAGCGTAGGGTTTTTTTTGGGGTCAGGCAATACAGGTAGTCCTTGACGTATGAGGAGGTGTTTAAAGGATAATTGAGCATTTGTGAGCAAATGGATAATTGTGAGCAAAGGAATAATTGCATTTCCTCCGAGTTACTGAGTTTCCTGACAAGCCACGCCAGATAATCTGCCTCCACTCGGATCCACTCTGTCCACTCTGCATCTGTGTCGTTGTTGTTAGTTGCGAAGACGTGTCCAACCCATCGCGACCCCATGGACAACGTTCCTCCAGGCCTTCCTGTCCTCTACCATCTTCTGGAGTTCATCTAGGCTCACGCCTACTGCTTCAGTGACTCCATCCAGCCACCTCATCCTCTGTCGTCCCCTTCTTCTCTTGCCCTCAATCTTTCCCAGCATTAGGCTCTTCTCCAGTGAGTCCTTCCTTCTCATTAGGTGGCCAAAGTATTTGAGTTTCAATTTCAGGATCTGGCCTTCTAAAGAGCAGTCAGGATGAGGGGGGAGGGGGGATTTTTTAAGGGAAAAATTGTATGTTAAAACTTTTCAATAAAAAAAAAAAGAGCAGTCAGGATTGATCTCCTCTAGGACTGACCGGTTTGATCGCCTTGCAGTCCAAGGGACTCGCAGGAGTCTTCTCCAGCACCACAGTTCAAAGGCCTCAATTCTTTGGCGCTCAGCCTTTCTTATGGTCTAACTTTCACTGCCATACATTGCAACTGGGAAGACCATAGCCTTGACTATACGCCCTTTTGTTCACAGGGTGATGTCTCTGCTTTTTAGTATGCTGTCTAGATTTGCCATGGCTTTCCTCCCCAGGAGCAAGTGTCTTTTAATTTCTTGGCTCCAGTCCCCGTCTGCAGTGATCTTGGAGCCCAGGAAAATAAAATCTGTCACTACCTCCATTTCTTCCCCATCTATTTGCCAGGAATTGAGTGGGCTGGATGCCATGATCTTAGTTTTCTTAATGTTAAGTTTCAAACTCTGTATTAACTGCATCTCCGGAGTGCTAAATCGTTGGGAGTGTTGCTCGGCATCTGTCTGCCACTAGGTGGCGCAGCAGGATAACAAAACCTGCATTGAGGCTTGCAAAAGAGGCAGGCAGGCCATCCTTATGATAAGAACTTACTCATGTCCTTTGATTTTAGTACAGGTGGTCCTCAACATACGACCAATCATTATTAACTGTTCAAAGTTATGATGGACCCTGAAAAAAAGCTTCTTTGCAATCCGGATTTGAGGTTAGGATGTCCGGCAGAGGATGGTCACATGACCACATTTTGGGTGCTCGTGAGCGTTACCTGCATTTCTCACGTTTGCAGCCTCTGCGATTTATAATGCTTTTGCCAGAAAAATCAACCTTTGCTTCCATTTTCCAGACAAAAACCCCAATGGCAAACAATGGGTCCACTTAATGACTCTGGGGTTTGCTTTGGGACCGGCACATTTTCTGAACGACCGCCAGGAAAAGAAGGGGGGGGGAAAGGTCATAAAATTGGACAGGGTAAACTTGGCGACCCACTTTACAACCAGCACGACCTCCGATGGAAATTGTGGACTCGGTTATGGTCATACGTTGAGGGCTACTTGTATTTGTAGCGCAGGCTTCTACATTGAGGCATGATGTCCCTGTGAAGGAAGAAGTGCAAAACTGTCCCTTAGTAAGGACAACTGCTTGTAAAAATTGAGAGGCCAAACTGCGTGCAAACGTTCATACGTGTGTGCAAGTTTATTTACTGCTGATGTTACCTAGCTGGGTAGCAGAATGTCTGCAAGAAAACAACCAAGCTCAGAAGAGCACCAAGGACCCTACAAATATTCCCTTCTATTGGATAAAGATCCGTCTGCTCCTCTTTGATGTTTGGGAAGGTTGCAGCTATGAGAGAGTGTGGCTGGGAATGATTCTCTGCGGAGTCCCTCAACCAAACCACATTACTTCTAGCAGAATTACTTCCAAAAGAATTGCATTGTCATCTTGGGGGTAGGAATTCACTCTTGCTGCCAAAACAAAAAACCAGTGCTAAGTTGCAAATCTTGTCTGTGCCTGATTTGTTTTGATTGGCAGAAGCTCTGCAAAGTTTTAGACAGGTTTTTCCCCCCAGCCCTAATGGAGATGAAACACAGGACCTCCTGTATGTAGAACAGGTGTTTTACCACTGGGCCTGTCAATATGGGGAAGTGGAATTATACAGCTTCAGCCTGTCATGGGGGAGGGCGACAAGGGGAAGGACTTGAGCCAGCAGTAAAGTTGTTTTTTGGTCTAATTTCTTTTCCAAACCCAGAAAGCAAATAGCCAGGGTCAACTTGCAACACCCGAGCCGTACAAAAAGCTGGCTGTAAAATTTCCTGATCTTCCTTCTCTTTCTTTGTTACAGGAAATTCCACCGCTGTTGTTTCAGAAGTGGCCTCCTTAAGTTCTGGACCTCTCCTCGTCCTTCCCTCTCTTTTTTTCTTTTGGTCTGTACAGAATATGTGAATAAAGCTTGGCAATTAACTGTTGCCGATTAAAGCAGAAGGTGAGGCCAAAGGTCCCCATTTGATTCCTTGACTTTCCTGTTGGTTTTTCAACCCAGACTCCTGAAATCAGCTTGGGATCTTTATAAAATACAGTGGATGCATGGCGAAACCATGCATCTAAAATCCAAACCGTCTCTTGTTTCTTGATCAGGGCAAATTGACGCTCTTTACGGGGCCATTCAGAGACCGGTGGGTACGTTCGTTGGGTAAAAAAAGAAATAGCTAACTTCAGATCTCCAAACAGTTTTCAGACATGTGAGGTCCCTTGGTGCTCTCTGAGGTTGGTTGTTTTCCTGCAGACCTTTCATCGCCCAAACTAGGTAACATTTTCAGTGCGCTGAGGCTGTTAGCTAGTTTGGCAATAAAACGCCTGCAAGAAAACAGCCAAGCTCAGAGAGCGCCAAAGACCCCTCATTTCAACCCTGAACTAAAACTTCTCCTTTGTGAAGTTTTCAGACAACAACTGATACCGTATTTTCCGCCGTATAAGACGACCCCCCAACTTTTGAGATGATTTTCAAGATTTTTCGTCTTATACGCCAGAAAATCAGCGAGCCCGGGAAGGCACGCCCTCCCCTCTCACTGTGGAGGAAGCAGGGCAGGCTGGTCGGGGAGCGATGCTGCCTCAAGAGGGAAGAGCGTCGGGCGGAAGCCGGCAGGGCAGTCCTGCGCACGCGCGCGCTCCCCAGCTGCTAAGGAGTGCTCCTTAACAGCTGGGGAGCGCGCGCGTGCGCAGGACTGCCCTGCCGGCTCCCGCCAGACGCCAGCCTGCCCTGCTTCCTCCACAGTGAGAGGGGAGGGCGTGCCTTCCCGGGCTCGCTGATTTTCCGGCGTATAAGACGACTGGGCGTATAAGACGACCCCCCCAACTTTTGAGATGATTTTCATGGGTTAAAAAGTCGTCGTATACACCCAAAAATACGGTATCTTTTCAGTCTTAGGCGTGGGCGAGAATGAGTAGGTAAAAATGGAAAAACAAGCACATTTTTGCTAACCGTTGGAAAATAATCTCCTGATAGTAAGAGTTGCTCAACGGGGGAATTTTTTTTTTTTACTCAAAAGTATCAACGCTTAAGATGAATAGGTATGTATCAGGTATGCAAAAAAAAAGGTGTAACGTAAACATGAAAGTTTAGCGTTAAAGCTCAGAGTTGGACTCTCTCCAAATTCTCTCATTCCACCTGGGATAACTTTTGATTAAATACGTCAAGCCCGTTGGACAAAAATCACATTAAGCATTCGCTTTCTTATAAAAAAACAAACAAAAAGAAATGTACAACCCACATTCCCAAACGTTATTTCACCAAGGTAGCCTTTCTTTAAAAAGTTGCTTCTTAAAAGAGGGCCATGAAAGGACTTCCCTTGAAGCCTACCTCGCTCCCTGCAGTATCTTGAGATCTTACGTTTAAAGACACTCCTTTTAATTTTAAAAACGTGTGCTGCCAGCGTGCTACGTAACAGCCATTCCTGGCATGATCTTTATTTCCAAGAATGCCTCTAGCCCCAGTTTTCTTAGAAAAGAAAATTCTGAGGGAAAAAAAATGCAGAGTCGTGTTCTGGAAGGGCACCCACAGGTCCCAAAGAAAGGCCCAGGAGGCGGAGATAGTAGAAAACATTGGATGGAGCTAGAGAGGGCGGCTGTAAAATTAGTTGCATTTCCCCCATGAGTGTCATTGGTAGCTTTTTTGAGAACGTAGTCGGGGGGCGGGGAAACAAAGAACCGAAATCTGGCAAGATTTGCTGTTCTTGCAAAAAAATCCCGGACACTTTTATATATTTACTTTTTAAAGGAACAAATTCATTGGGAGGTCTCCCAGATTGAAGGAGGAAGAGGAAGGTTTCTCACAAGCTATGGTACTTTTTTTTTCAGGCACCGAGTTAGGCGCAAGGTATGTTCGGCCGCCATGCGTTATTTGTAAAAATAATAAGTGGGATAGAAATAAATAAAAATATTTTTTTAAAAAACAAAATACCTGACACTGTAGTGGACGACACCATAGGAAAAGGTTTTTGGTAAGGGGAGGTCACTTGTCTCCGGGGGGGTTTCAGCCGAAGGGTTTATCAACCGTATCTGGGAATATCATTAGCAAAGTTGAAAACGTCTTTGGTGTATAAATGTGGTTCTGATTTTGACTTTGCAGGGATCATTTATTCATTTATATCCTGCCTTTTTATTATTTTTGCAAATAACGCAAGGCGGCAAACATATCCAACACAGCTTCCTCCTCCTGTTTTCCCCACAACAACAACCCGGCGGGGCGGGCTGAAAGAGAGGGATTGGTCCCAAAGTTGCCTGGATGGTTTTCATGCCTAAGGCAGGACTAGAACTCACAGCCCCCTGCTGATTAGCCCAAAGTCACCTGGATGGTGTTCACGCCTAAGGCGGGAATAGAACTCACATTGTCCTGGTGATTGGTCCCAAATCAACCAGTCGGATTTCATGCCTTAGGTCAGGACTAGAACCCGTGCTCTCCTGCTCTCTAGCCTGTTGCCTTAACCATACACCAAACTGACTCTTACCGGTAGGTTTATGTGCCTAAATCAGTTTTGTGTAACTTGAGTAACCAGGGTTAAACCCTGGCTTAGAAATGAGTTAAGATTGTCAAACATCCAGCGAGTGATGTAATGTGATTCTGCTTTGCCATCTTCCACTGTTTGGGTTTGTTTTGTTTTTTTCACAGCCCAATGCCAATTTCCCAGATATATTGCAAATCATCTCGAAAGAGCAGTTTGTTTGTTTGCTTGTTTTGGTTTGGTTTTTTTAAAAATATATATATATATATTTGAATATTTGAAATCAGCCCAGAGGAAGTTGCTGTCCCAGAGACCGTCGCAGACAAAATCCATTACAGCGTCCATTTTCGGAAGAAAAGTCTGTGTCAGCTGTCTCCTGCCTGCTCCTGGCTCCCCTTCCTGTAACCCAAATTGGCCTTTTGATTTCTCTTCTCTCTTCCTTCCCCCCCTATCCCCCCCCCCCCGGCGCCTCAAATGTCACCAATTCTGCTCTGACGCCGGCTCAGTGGGTAGTGCTCACGTCAACCGGGGTGTGAGAATGCCGTTATTTTTGGTCCTGCCACCTAGGATGCCGCATTGATCCTCTCCAATCCTGCCTTGTACCGCCGCCTCTTTTTTGTGGGTGCTCTCACTCACTCACTCACTCACTCACTCTCTCTCTTGCAAGAGATCAAAAAATAGACCCTCGGGGGGTCTTTTTTTTTAAAAAAAAAAGCTTTTCTTGTCTTTGAGTTTATTAAAAGCAACTAGCAGATTATTAGAAGCTCTTGTCTCCTGTTTCCCTCCCTCTTTCTCCCCCCCCCCCACCCGTCTCTTCCTTTGGAAAGGTCAGATGTTCCCGTGCGCAGAACAGAACCAGAGCTGATCCTAATTAAAACATGACAGGAATAACCAACAACAGACCATCTTTCGATGTTCTGCTTCCGGCCTGCTTCTTTGTTCCACCGCGCACCATCCTGAGGCCCCTCCGTTTCCCCCCATCCCTAACCCCCCCCCCAAAAAAACCCTCAATAATCTGCTTCTGACAGCTTGGTAAAATGCCTTGTATTGCTTGGCATGGTAGATATTGTAGTTTAAGCCATATCTCGTTGGGTCTTTGCCTTTTTTTTCCCTCTCTTTTTTTTTTCTTTTTTTTTTTTAGGAAAAGAGTATTGAGCTGCCCTTCTCACAGAGTGGGAGTTATGCAAACCTTTGGGGCAGAAAATGCTAGAAGGAAATGTCTTGTGTTCGCACAATGTGCTAATTTATCATGTGATTTGGTTTTGGAGGGTGGTGACATGTCTGAATCCAGCATCGGGGTTTATAAAATTGCAATTTGGGATTTGGCTATTGTATAAGGTAAAGGTAAAGGATCCCCCGCACATGCGTGCTAGTCGTTTCCGACTCATCTCCGTTTCAAAGCCAAAGAGCCAGCGCTTGTCCGAGGACGTCTCCGTGGTCATGTGGCCGGCATGACTAGACGCCAAAGGCGCACGGAATGCTGTTACCTTCCCACCGTAGTGGTCCCTATTTTTCTACTTGCATAAACCCAGCCAACTGTGGTTAGGTCAGGGCTAGGCAACCTCGGCTCTTTTATGACTCGTGGACTTCAACTCCCAGAATTCCTGAGCCAGCTATGCTGAAGGGGGGGGGAGAAGGGAGAAGTTGCCATGCTGAGCCATGCTGGCTCAGGACTTCTGGGACTTGAAGTCCACGAGTCATAAAAGAGCCAAGGTTGCCTACCCCTGGGTTAGGTTAATAAATGGACTTCAACTCCCAGAATTCCCCAACCAACCATGGTGGCTGGAGAATTCTGGGAATTGAAGTCCACAGTTGCCAAAGTTGGGCATCCCTGGTCCAAAGTAGATCTCCTGATAGCAAAGAGATTTCAGCTGCTCTGTTTGAAGAGAGATGAATACATTCCTGAAGACCCAAGTGTGAAGTGCAGCTGTTTTCCTACAGTATGAGAACAGAATTCGAAACGCGACAGATCTTCCAATCCAACACATGAGATGTCCACGGTCAGAAGTAATCTGCCTTTGAAATTGTCGGTGCTGCTGCTTTTAGCTCCCAGCTAGGTTGCTTGGGACCAACCAGCCTGCCCTTCCCCATGTGTGAGGACTATCCTCCCAGAATGCCCTGCCAGAATAGCAGCAGATGGATTCTGGGAGTTGCAGTTTCCAAAGAAAAGGAGAGAGGTTAAGAGCGCAGCCACTCTCAAAAAAACGGCATACAAGTAACTCAAAGTGGTGAACATATTAATAACTCCTTCCCCTCCTGTTTTCCCCACAACAACCCTGTGAGGTGAGTTGGCCTGAGAGAGAGTGCCTGGCACAAAGTTAGTCAGCTTTCATACCTCAGGCAGGACTAAAACTCACCGTCTCCCGGTGATTGGCCCAAAGTCACCCGTCTGACTTTTCACGCCTAAGGTGGCACTCGAACCCAGGGCTTCTTTGTTTCTAGGCCAACCTCTTAACCACTACACCAAACCTTCTCTCATATATCTTCTCTTGGCACCTTTGAGTCACTATTTTCCTCTTTTTCTTCTTTATTGGAACCTCTTACCATCTCCTCCTGCCTCTCCAAGCGCTGGGCAACCCTTAGCATAGCTGGCTCAGGAATTCTGGGAGTTGAAGTCCACGAGTCATAAAAGAGCCGAGGTTGCCCACCCAACCGTGCTTTGGATTAAATCTCTCCAAGAACAGCTTCCAGGGTTGGCCCTCTTCCTCCTGCTGCTTGTTTTCAAGGAGTTTCTCTTACGTGTTACACACACACACACACACACACACACACACATCCCACCCTCTGGCTGATTTAAGATGGCTTTTCTCTGGGTAATGAGGTATGAGGTGAGGAATGTGGGCGGCTGGCCAGGAGTCCATTCCCTGCCCCTGCCCCAGACACCACCAACGCCTCCTCCTCCTCCTCTTCCTCCTTATAAGGTTGGATCTCTTGAGGGCTCCTTGCTGGCCTCATTTCTAGGGAAGAGTGGTCCAGAGCCGGCCCAAAGCAAAAGTTTTCCAAGTGTCCAGCCGCCTCCTTTGCCCTTGTTTGCCTTCACCCAGGAATGTCTGAAGCGGGCTGGGGCTTCCAAGGGCCTGACGAGCCAAAATTTCCTCTCTCGGCCGGTGGCCAGAACAGAAGCAGAGGGAGAGACGAGAAAGGGGAGGGAGGCATCTCTGCCATTAGTTTTTAACAGCCGGGCAAGTCCTCCAGGATTGGTCTGGAGCAGGGGTAGGCCACCTTGGCTCTTTTATGACTTGTGGACTTCAACTCCCAGAATTCCTGAGCCAGTCATGCTGAGGGGAAAGAGAGAGGTTTCCAAGCTGAGCCATGCTGGCACAGGAATTCTGGGAGTTGAAGTCCACGAGTCATAAAAGAGCCAAGGTGACCTACCCCTGGTCTGGAGGAAACCATGTTCCTCGAGAGATAGGCCTGAGCCGATTCAGAGTCATGGGATAATGGTTCCTTTTTGGTAAAGGTGGTCCTCGACTTACAACAGTTCATTTAGTGATGGTTCAAAGTTAATGGCATTGAAAAAAGTGACTTACGACCGTTTTTCACACTTATGACCTGTGCAGCAATCCCAAAGTCATGGGATCAAAATTTGAACGCTTGTCAACTGGCTCATATTTATGACGGTCGCTTGACCTTCTGACAAGCCAGGTCAATGGGGGAAGCCACTTAGCCACCATGTTGCTACCTTAACAACCGCAGTGATTCGCTTTACGACAGTGGCAAGAAAGGTCATAAAACGGGGCAAAATTCACGTAACAAATGTCTCGCCTGGCGATAGAAATTTTGGGCTCAGTTGCGGTCGTAAGTCTAGGACAACCTGTATGCTTAGAGACACGGTGTATTTTGGTCCTGGTTGAGCAGCAGAGACTGCCTCGTTGTGGGGAGGAGAGAAAGCATCCTCGTATCTCACAAAACTGGCCTTCGGATATCTTGAGCCTTTTTATCCTCTTGGAGAAAGCTCAGCAAATAATCATAAATATAGGGGGTCCTCAATTTACAACCATTCGTTTAGCAACCATTCAAAGTTACAACAGCCCTGAAAACTGGTCCAAGCGCTTAGAGCTGCCGCAGCATCCCCACAATCACGTGGGCAAAATTGGGAAGTTTGGCAGCCGGCTTGCATTTATGGCTGTTTCCTGGCGTCATGTGATCGCCGTTGGCAACCTCCTCAGCTGGCTTCCAGCAAGCAAAACGAAGGGGGGAAGTCAGATTCGCTCAACGACCGCATGATTCCCTTAACAATTGCAGTGTTTTGCTTTACAACCAAAAAAAAGAGGCAATATCGGGTCCAAATTACTTACTTAACCACTACCTTGTTTAGCAACAGAAATTCTGGTCCCAGCTTTGCTCGTAAGTCCAGGACTACCTGTATCGTTTGTGTAATTGGGTCAGAGGAAGGATTGGACTGCCTTTGTCTACACTTTGTGCATGCTCTGAAAACACTGTCCTTTGAGTGGCAAGGAGAGCTCATTCCAAGGAGAGCTCATTCCATTAAACAGTGCCATGGGTCGGTTTAAAACCGCTTCTCCAGTCTTCTCAACTTGCCTGGGTGCTGAAATTTTCTGCAGGGCAGGTGGTGGATAACGTGCCCCATTCTCTGGAGGGCTGAGCTTTTCCGTCCTTTGGGGAGAGAAGGAATTCAACTTCGGCTCTTCCGAGTTCAGATAAGGGAAAGATGACTCTCCCGACTCAGCAGGAGGGCTTTGCGAGAGAGGGGCACGCACGACACATTTGTTCCTCTCCCAGAACAGGCTACCCCACGCCTGCCCGTCAAAGCCAAACACGGAATCCAGGACATATTGAAAATAGTCCCTCGTGTTTTACGCCTCTCCTATCCAGATTGAGCCTGTCTTCTCCAGACTGAGGCCTCTTCTCCCTGACCGTCTCTGGAACGGGGTAGACAAATAAGTCGAGGAGGGCAACTGAGGCAGAAGTCAGCCTCCAGCACAAGCGGTGCTTCATGTACTGGGAATCGAAGCATCTTCCACCCACCAACCCTCTGGCACTTCGGGGTGGTGATTCATATGGACCTGGGTGAACTCTCGGGACTGTGGGGGGGGGAAATATCTTAGTAGATCTATGGTAGCTGGGGGATTCTGGGAGTTGAAGTCCACAAGTCTTAAAAGCAACCAAGGTTGGATCTAGAGGCGTGGATAGGCTGGGATTCAAATCCCACAGCTATTGGGGAAACTAGGTGCCAATATACCTACCAGCAGCAGGATAGGGAAAGCTGTGCGGAGAACCGGTTATCATCCCGAGTTGCGACACCTCTAGAAAGGGTGTGACACATCTCACAAGCAGAACAACCCATCAGAGAAGATGTTACTTAGATGTCAGCGTTCCAAGACAGGGAACTATACCCCCACGCAAAACAGCAGTGTGGAATCTGCCTGCCGCCTGCCTTCCTGTTTCAAATGGACACTTGACCATATAAGGGGGCAGAATCACATTTGGGAAAATGATAAGTTAAAGAGGCACAGCTATTTATCTTTTCCACTTTCTTCTCCCCCCGCTGTCCTTGCCTATCTGTAACACGAGAATCAGGCTAACCTTACAGATTGTTCTCAGGCTCACCGGCACCACATCAGTCTGGCATCTTTCTGTTTTCAGCTGGGGTAGAGCAGCTTTATCTCTGCTCCCAGCCTTGCTGGCTGTGTTGACCAGGACAGTTAGGAGCTACGGTTTATCACCTTATTCTCTGACGCCTAATCTAAAACTCATAGCAAGGGCTGTGGGCTGTTGGGAGGACCCAACGGAGAAGAATTCCTGTTGAATTTTGGCACCAGGAAGCAGGCTTTTAAGTTCAACCTTGCAAATCACGTTGTTTGAAAAAATACATAACAAGCCTGGAGAAGCAAAGTCAGATACTCAGCTGGGCAAACAAGGGGTGCTCCATTAACTTTTAAAGGAACATTATTATTTTTTTTCCTTCTCCTTCCTAGCTGTGGGATCACTTTAACAAGTAACCGTTTGCGTTGTTAATTGTTCCAGTAAGGGCAGTTCTTTGTTTGTTCCTTTCTGTCCTTCCAGAGACGGAAAGATAGCAGCCACCCTCATGCGCATGACCCAGTCATCACGCCTGAATAGCCTTCAGAGCGATAACCTTAGGTCAGCTGTGCTGGGTGCTGGGCCAGACACACTCACACATACGTACACTCAGAAAGTAGAACAGGCTGTGCAGTGGACCTGGTGGTGGAAAACAAGACTTTCCATTCATGGGTTGGAAAAAAAAACAACCCCATGACTGCAAGGTCATCTTCCACATCCGGTTTTCCTGGCTTGGTGGGCAGCATCCAGATGTATGGGACTACAGTTCTCATCATGCCCAGTCTGATTTCCATGGGGAATTCACCACTCCGCCTTCATTATTACCACTCACCTCCTCTGAATCTTTGTCCCTCACCCTTTAAACCAGATCAGCTGCTGTTGTGTTTTTATTTTCTTGCAAAGCAGCCAGTAGATGGTGCTGGGGCTTGAAATACAATTGTGTATCAGTTTGCTTGTGTTTGTGTGTCTATCCCAAGAGGAAACCCTATGGAAGAGCAAGGCAGAGATGATTTACGGCACACCAACATTTCCTTATTATTCACTATTCCCCCAGCCTCATTTCAGGATTTTCAGGTGTTGGATATCACCTCCTTGATGCCCAGAAATCTTAAAAAGGGGTGGTGGAAAAGAGGCAGATTGTTGGCACCATGGAGAATGCTTTCTTGGATCATCCACGATTCTCAAGGTGGAGTTCAGAGCTGCAAATCAATTATGGGGCCTAACCTAGATGAAGCCCCATTGGGAGAGGGATATCATTCTTCATATGAACTGACATATAACGGTGGCTGGAATTGGGTATGTCCAGTTTAATGAGGAGAAGGACCAGGTGTGAGAAGAAAGCAGTGTTCCAGTATCTCAGGGCCTGCCCCAAAGAAGAGGGAGTCAAGCTATTCTCCAAAGCACCTGAAAGGCCGGACAAGAAGCAACAGATGGAAACTAATCAAGGAGAGAAGCAACTTAGAACAATTAGCGGAACTACTTGCCTCCAGAAGTTAAGGTTGCTCCAACACTGAAGGTTTTTAATAAGAGACTGGGCAGCCATTTGTCTCTAAATCAGGGATCTTCAAACTTGGCCCTTTTATGACTTGTGGACTTCAACTCCCAGAATTCCTCAGCCAGCAAAACTGGCTGAGGAATTCTGGGAGTTGAAGTCCACAAGTCTTAAAGTTGCCACAGTTGAGGACCCCTGGTCTAAATGGTACAGGGTTTCCTGCTTTAGCAGAGGGGTTGGACTAGAAGACCTCCATGGTCCCTTCCAACCTTGTTATTCTGTTATTATTCTTAGCAATGGCCTTGGCACTGTCTGCCTTTCCCAGTTCGGCCAACCTCACCAGGCTGTTGTGAGGACACCCACCGCCGCCGCCTCCCCACCACGGCTGCACCCAACCCAGCAGCTCTGGACAGGAAAGGCGGGAAGAGCAATCAGGTTGTGGGAGCCGCGCGGGGAAAAGATGCCAAGAGGCAGGCAGGGCTGCGTGGGTCACGATCAGAGGTCAGGCGGCTGCTAAGCCAAGCCGAAGCTGTGGGATCCGACGGGGCCGGGCCTCCAAATTGGTGCGCTGGGTGTGGCGCCCGGCGCCCGGTTGGCGTGGCGTTGGTAGCGGCGGAGACGGGGCCGTGCCCAGCTGGCACAATGGCGTGGGAGTGGGAAACGACGCACACCCGGCGCTGATCGCTTATTAGAGAGGAGGGGGACGGATGGGGCCGAGATAAGGCAGGGAGAGGCCGCTGTCGCCCCCCACCCACCCACCCACCCCGTGCAGAGCGAGGACGTCGGGGTGCCTCTGCCCCGTGCAGGAAGAGCGTTGCACGGGTGTGCGTGGAAGGGAGGACCGGGTGGGTTGGGGGACGCAGACGGGCAAGCAGAGCCCGGCTTTGCTCTGCACCGCGCCGGCCTTGACAGCCAGCTCCGGAGGGCGGCCTGGCAAGCCGAGGCGGAGCGCTTTGGCCGCCGGCCAGGTTCCCACAGAGCCCTGGTTAAGAAAAATACATCCCGAGCTGATGGCGGTTGCCGTGGCAACTGGCCAGCTGCCAGATTGGAGGGGGCAGGAGGGAAGGGGCGGGGCGGGGGAGAGCGGGGGGGGGCTCCAGGTGCGCGCCGTGCGTTGTGCGCTCGCTCCGACAGGGGAGGGGGGAGTTGGGAGGGAGAAAGAGGAGGGGAGGGGAGGGGGGAAAAAGAGCCAGACGGGCGGGCGGGCGTGTTGGTGGAGAAGAGAAAGAAAGAAAAGGGGAGCTCGCTTTCTCTCTCTCTCTCTCTCTCTCCCCACCCCCCCGTGAATGGGAGAGATTTGGCGCGCCCACGCAGGGCACGGGGTGGCGCGCGCGCGCGCCCGCCTTTGAAGCCAGGGGCCGTGGAAACGGCAGCGGCGGGTGCAGATGGGGTGGGGGGGAGGGGAGCGCGTGGGTGCGCAGCTGCCTCTCTGAGGAAACGAAGGGGGGGGGGAGAGAGAAAGAAAGAAGTAAAACAAGGAGTGGAGTGGGGGGGGGGGGATGGCTAACCCAGCGAGGAAACGGCAGGAAAAAGAGTAGGAAGGAAGCTGCAAAGCCCGGGAAGGCGTTCATTGATTTTTTTTAAAATTATTATTATTATTATTATCGTGAGCTTAAATGGACTCCAGAAGATGGTAGAGGACAGGAAAGCCTGGAGGAACATTGTCCATAGGGTCGCAATGGGTCGGACACGACTTCGCAACTAACAACAACAACATCATCATCATCATTATTATTATTGTTATTATTATTATTATTATTATTAATAATAATAATAATAATAATAATAATAATTTTATTTTATTTATTTATTTTATTATATTTATATACCACCCTTTCCTGAAGGACTCAGGGCGGTTTACAGGGTGATTAAAACAAAAAAATACAAAAGTTAAAAACAGATTAAAAAAAAATTATATCCGTCCCTGAACAAATAAAACCCCAGTTAAAATTAAAATTAAAATTAAAATTAAAATTAAAATTAAAATTCTCAGCCTGGGCCAGAGAGCTCGAAGAGCCAGGTCTTCAGGTCCCGGCGGAACGAACGGAGGTCGGGGGCAGTCCTCAGCTCCGCGGGCAGCTGGTTCCAAAGGGCAGGCGCACCCACTGAGAATAATAATTTTTTTATTATTATTATTATTATTATTATTATTATTATTATTATTATTGCCTTGGTGGAGCAGTGGGCTAATGCCTCCTTAAGTAACACCAGCTGCCCGCAATTAGTGCAGGTTCGCCTCCCACCAGGCTCAAGGTTGACTCAGCCTTCCATCCTTCCGAGGTAGGTAAAATGAGGACCCAGATTGTTGGGGGCGATTAAGCTGACTTTGTAATAATGCCGCTTGGGGTGTGTGTGAAAGCCCTAACAAGCAGGCATATACATAGAATGAAGGCTATTGCTAAGCACATTGGTTTGTGCTAAGATTGTAAGCCGCCCTGAGTCTTCGGAGAAGGGTGGGATATAAATGGGATTAAAATAAAAGAATAAAAATAAAATTATTTTTAGAAGACGTCTACTTTGGTGCTGTTGCAATGCCAGAGTGAGAGAGAGACAGAGAGAGAGCAAGGAGGAGGAATCGGGGAGCGGGAGTTGTGCACACAAAGAGGGAGGCCCGCCAGGGGTGCCTTGACCCAATTGCGTGTGAACGCGGACCCTGGGCGCCTGCGGCTATCCGCCCGGATCTTTTTTTTCTTCCCCCTTTCCTTTTTTTAAAGTGTACATTAGAGAGGCGGTTATGGACACACCTAAAGACAGGAGACAGGAACGGAGGAGGAGGAGGAGGCCACGACCAGGCTTCGTGGCTCTGGAGTGGAGATTGTGCACCACCAGCCCGGTGCGCAAAACAGGCCTAAACGAGTCTGGGAGGGAAGGAGGCGGGTTGGTTTGTTTTTGGGGGGGGGTTTGTGTGTGTGCTGCAGGAAAAAAAAAGCCCCCTTTCAAACTCGTTGGGGGGCAGGGTGGCAGTGATGCGTTTGTGTGTGTAAGACATCCAGAGAGGGGAGGGGAAGGAAGAAAGGAAAGAGCAAAATATGGTGGGGCCAGAATCTTTGGCTACCATTTCCCCAGTTTAAAAATTCGGCTCCGCTTCTCCCTTGTCTCCTGACGAGGCAAGATGCTCTCTTTTCCTAGACAAGCTGGGACAAATGCTTGCAACAGGCACCCTCCCAAGGCAGCGGCGTGCATGGGTGTGCACATCCCCTCCCTCCACTGGTTTTCTGGGGCATTCAGCGTCTCCCAGCCCAAGCTGGCGGCAGCTTCCTCAAGGTTGCTCCAGCCAAGCCAACGGGTTCAGGCGGGCCCTGCTCTTCTCCTGGGCAAGGTGCCACAACTCTTCCTTTTACAGGAGAGCCTTTCCCCCCACCCACCCCCATCCCCACTCTTTCTGCCCTCTGGTGATCTGTGAAAGCCAACACTGGTTGGGAGGAGGAGGAGGAAGGCAAGCCCAGGGGAAGAGGAATTTTACAAATGTGGGAGGGGGAGAATGACAAGAGACTGTGGTTCTTGTTTCCTTGGGGGCCCTTTCTTTGGTGCCCCCTTCTCCACCTTTAGCCAAATTGCAAATTGCAAGGCCAAAAGGCCAGCTCCAGCTTGACCTTGGCCCCCCCTCCACTTCCCTATCGTGGGTGGGGGGGCGGGCTGAAAGGGATCTTTGTGTGACATGAGTCCCTCTGTACAAGCTCTGCTTCCCCAGGATTCCTTCTTTGCAAGGCTTCCCTCCCTCCCTGCCCCTTACCACGAAAATGTTGCAGCTGGAGCACAAGGGGTGGGGGTGCTCAAGGACTGAGAGCTACAGGGACATGGAAGGATGATCCTTGCCAGCCCAGAGAACTGGTTTGGGCTGGTTATATTGGTGTATACAAAATATGTACGTATGGGTGAGCCTTAGCTAAGTATATTCCCTTTAGTAATTTTCTGCTTGACTGAACTGGCAGGCAAGGGTAACTCAAATTAACCACCCATGAATTGGGGTGTGCAAACCAGGTTAGTAAAGTTTGCTTACGATTCATGGGAATCCACATACAAAAATCAAGTGTAGGCAGTCCTTAACTTACCAGCGCGTTTGAGCTCAAAATTTCTGTTGCTAAACAAGACAGTTGAGGCTTGCCCCATTTTGCAACCTTTCTTGCCACGGTTGCTAAGTGAATCCCTGCAGATGTTAAGTGGCTAACGTGGTTGTTAAGTGAAGCTGGCTTCCCCATTGACTTTGCTTGTCAAAAAGTTGCAAAAGGGGATCACGTGGGACACTGCAACTGTTGTAAATATGAACCAGTTGCTAAGCCTCTGAATTTTGATCACGCAACCATGGGGATGCTACAACAGAAAAATTGCCCCTTTTTCAATGTAACTTTGAATGGTCACTAAATAAATGGTTGTAAGTTGAGGATTACCTGTATGCTATGGTCTGATGGGACTATCCCTAGAAATTAAAAAGATGGGATTCAAGTCTTCTTGAATTATTATATTATTATATTCCCAGGAATCCTTTGCCAGAAACCACTCGTAGCTGCGTTCACACAACATGCTAAACTCGGTTTACAAGGACTAATGGGTGAAGCAGGTCAGAGGGCATTCCAACCTGGAAATTAGGAGGAATTTCCTGATGGAACGGTTAACTACTAGTGGAACAGCTTGTCTCCTGGAGTTGTGGGTGCTCCATCACTGGAGGTTTTCCAGAAAAAAATGGACAATCCTTTGTCCAAGTAAGTATCAGGCTCCTTGTCTTGGGCAGGGGGTTGGACTTGAGGACCTCCAGGGTCCCTTCCAGCCTATAATTATATGATTCTGGTTTTCTATGATACAGCCTGCAATGGAAATCTACTTGTTCAATTGATGCTGGATCAGAAAATGGGCTAACTTAATGAACAACTTTGGTGTGTTGTGCAAACTTATTCCTGGATGTATTTGGACCTGCCTGTTTCCATCTCTCTCCCTTGCTGTCATCACAGAGATGTTAAAAGGATAAAGAAAAGGGGAGGCGGGAATATGCATGCCATTCTGAGTTCCTGATTCATCAAAGGTATGCAACCCTTTTAATATATCAATGTAATAAGAAAATCGAGGGATGTTGTTCCATGCACACATGGAAACATTTTTGTCTTGGGCCTGGAAATGGTGATAAGAGGTAATCTGTCCTATTTATTCCATTTTGCACACTGTTGCTTTCATTCATTTGCAGATGATGTCTTCCTTTTTACCACAGATCTCTTTTTGTATAGAATCATAAAATCAATGATTATGTAGTCCGGTGTTTCTGAACCTTGGCAACTTTAAGGTGTCTGGGCTTCACGTCTCAGGATTCCCCAGCCAGCCAATTCCGGACATCTGAAAATTGCCAAGGTTGAGAAACTCTGGTCTTAGCACAATAGTTTTCAAACTGGACAACTTTTAAGATGTGTGGACTTCAAATCCCAGAACTGAGTGAGAGCTGGAAGGGACCTTGGAGGTCTTCTAGCCCAACCCCCTGCTCAAGGAGGAGACCCTATACAATTTCAGACAAGTGGCTATCCAGTCTCTTCTTAAAAACCTCCAGTGATGGAGCACCCACAACTTCTGGTGGCAAGCTGTTCCACGGGTTAATTGTCCTCACTGTTAGGAAGTTTCTCCTTAGTTCTAGGTTGCTTCTCTCCTTTTATTAGTTTCCATCCATTGCTTCTTGTTCTGCCTTCAGCTGCTTTGGAAAATAGCTTGACTCCCTCTTCTTTGGGGCAGCCCCTGAGATACTGGAAGACTGCTGTCATGTCACCCCTAGTCCATCTTTTCTGTAAACTAAAAGGTAAAGGTTCCCCCGCACGTGTGTGCTAGTCGTTTCCGACTCTAGGGGCCGGTGCTCATCTCCGTTTCAAAGCCGAAGAGCCAGCGCTTGTCCGAGGACGTCTCCGTGGTCATGTGGCCGGCATGACTAGACGCCAAAGGCGCACGGAACGCTGTTACCTTCCCACCGGAGTGGTCCCTATTTTTCTACTTGCATTTTTTACGTGCTTTCAAACTGCTAGGTTGGCAGAAGCTGGGACGAGTAACAGGCGCTCAACTCTGTTATGCGGCACTCGGGATTCGACCCGCCAAACTGCCAACCTTCTGATTAACAAGCTCGGCGTCCTAACCCACTGAGCCACCGCGTCTCCTTTCTCTAGACTAGCCATACCCAAATCCTGCAACCTTTCTTCATATTTTAAATCTCCAGGCCTTTAATCATCCTAATTGCTCTTCTCTGCACTGATGTGCAGGTTCTGAGGTTTTGCTTGATAACAAAATACAGGAAACCAGACTTTTCCAAAGTCTCAACATCTTTTTTGTAATGTAGTGACCAAAACTGGATGCGTATTCCAGGTATGGCCTTACTAAGGTGTTTTTTTTTAAGTAGTGCTAATACTTCACATGATTTTGATTCTATGCCTCTGTTTATACAACCAAGGATTGCATTAGTTTGTTTGGCTGCTGCAGCACACGGCTGGCTCATATTTAAGTGATCGTCCACTAGGACTCCAAGGTCCCTCTCACAGTTACTGCTATTGAGCCAGGTTTCCCCTAATCTCTACTTGCAGTTTTTGGTTTTCCTGCCTTAAATGTAAAAAACTTGCTTTTCTCCACGTTAAACTTCATTTTGTTGGATGGGACCCATTGTTCAAGTTTTGTCAGTTCATGCTGGCTGGGGAATTCTGGGAGTTGAAGTCCACTCATCTTAAAAGTTGCTGAGTTTGAGAAATACTTATCTCTGCAAAGTACAAGAAAACCAGTTAAATCATCCAGGAGAGACAAAAGGCTCTACCCAAAATCTTCTTAAAATCTTTAGAGGTGAGAATCTTCCTTGCATAGCCTTGATCCAAGAAGTGGCTCGAGACATTTTGCACATGGAACACCAAAAAGAAAATTCCAAACAAAGTTAAGCACACGCCGTCTTCTTTCGGAAGACTTTGCTGTTGTTGTTGTTGTTGCTCTTTTTGCAGGAGCCTTTGGCAAAGGAAGCTGCTTTAAAACCACAAAAAAAGAGCCGGAATAAAGCTATCTCGAGAAAAATCAAGGCTGCCTCGTCCCTCAAGGCATGGCAACCCAGTGCACTTTGCACGTGGCCACCGCCGTCATTCTCCCTTTTATCAGATCCCAAATCAGGCATTTTCAAGGTTTTTAAAGCTTGGTGCTGGGTTGCCGCTTCTACGCAGCCCTGACTCGACTTTGAAACCCGATTTCACATGTTGGCTTTTCCTGCCAAGTATATTGGCTTGGGCACCGCGTTGCAGACCACACCAGCCTTTTGGTCCCTATCCTCCCGCAGGGTTGGGTGGGCCACCCTGCACCCACCCCCTTCCCTTCCTACCCATGGGCGACTTTCCCATCCCTGCCCTTTCTCTCTCCCCCCCACCCCACCCCAACATCCCTCTCCCTTTGCCTTCTCCCTTCCCAGGCGGTTCTCGATAATGACAGGGTGTGCCCGCCGCTGCAGGGCTCGGAATAAGAGCCTGAGAGTTGCCACCCAGTAGGAGCTGGCCGAGGCGAAGCTGTCCCTGCTGGAGTGAAATTAGGGCCGTCCGTCAACTGCCGCCTTAGGTCCTGGCCTTGCTCTCCTGCCCCATTTAATGGTGGGATGTTCTGCCTGCCTCTCGCTGGTTCCGCCAGCAGCCCTCCTCCTTCCCCGGGCCTTCCTCGCCCACCTGCTTGTGTGGGCACACGGGATGACCACAGCCTCCATCCCTCCAACCCGGTCACCCACAATTAAAGTCTTTCTCCAGCTCCCGCCTGCAAATTTAGCTCTGCAGCTTGCCATTTCCTGCTTCCTGGGGACGGCTTCCATCTCAAGACCTTAATTTAAAGAGGCCTCCAATGAGCTTTTCATACCTGGGGCTGCAGAACCCTGAGCAACCACTGGAGGGCAGTAAAGGGTTAGGGGTTTTTTTTAATGTTCTGCACCTCTTTAGCGCCACCTAAGAGTTGTCCCGATCCGTGTTTTCCAAACTTGAGGAACTTGGGAGACTTGTGGACTTCTGCTCCCAGAATTCCCCAGCCAGCAAAACCATCTTAAAAGTGGCCAAGTTCGAAAAACCCTGGTCAAGATTTTCGCAGCTCTGGTTATTCTCCAGTTGGATGTGAATTCTTTCAAATCTCTTCCAAGCCCTTGTTACGTTTGTGGACTTTTTTTTCTCTGCCAATAGCTGTGCAGAGTACCCAGGCCTTCCTTGGGGAGATATCCACGAAAGTCAGGGCCATTGTAGAGAGCAGGACACACCGGCCTTTTTCAGCCTGATGCCCTTGGGATGAGTTGCGAGTGCGACTTATCAGCCAACTCGGTTTCTCTGGGAGCATTTCCAAACATCGAGTGTTTGGAGAAGGCAGAGCAGACAGACTGTCCTGAAATAGCTGGAACGGACGCTGAGACACGTATCGGATTGTCCAGCTCTGAAACTGAGCAAAACTATAGAGGTTTTTCCATATACCTTCACCATTAACTTCCACCAACGCCTTCCCTCCCCCCCCCTCCCGAAAGGCAGACTCAACACCCGTTAAAAACTATTCGGGAACCATCTGCCAGGTGTCTGGCTGGCTAAAGGAAGTCGTGTGTGTTTTTGCAACGGCGCAGGTGACCCATGAAGCCGGAGGTAGCCCGTCATGCATGCATTCTGGGAACGGCTTGCTTTGACAGGCCCAGGATCCTTGGGAAGTCTCCAAAGTCGGCTCCTGCCAAGCTTGGCAAATTAAAAGATGTGTAGGACCAACTCCCGGGCGTGCCTGCTTGGAGGCCCCATCCCGTGGAAATGTAAGCCCTGCAGAGACCTGGCAGGGTAGGCTGTCTGCCAATCTGGCTGTCCTATTTAGGAATTTATCTAGGCCTACTACAAGATAGCTTCTTCCTTCCTTCCTTTCCTTCTTTCTTTCCTTCCTTTCTTTTTTCTTTCTTTTTCTTTCCTCCCTTGCTTATTTCTTTTTCTTTCTTTCTTCCTCCCTTTTCTTTCTTTCCTTCCTTCCTTCTTTCTTCCTTCCTCCCTCCCTTTCTTTCCTTCCTTCCTTCCTTCCTTCCTTCCTTCCTTCCTTCCTTCCTTCCTTCCTTCCTTCCTTCCTTCCTTCCTTCCTTATTTCTTTTTCTTTCTTTCTTCCTCCCTTTTTTCTTTCTTTCCTTCCTTCCTTCTTTCTTCCTCCCTCCCTTCCTTTCCTTCCTCCCTTTCTTTCCTTCCTTCTTTCTTTCTTCCTCCCTCCCTCTCTTTTCTTCCTTCCTTCCTTCCTCCCTCCCTCTCTTTTCTTCCTCCCTCCCTCCCTCCCTCCCTCCCTTTCTTTCCTTCTTCCTTCCTTCTTTCCTTCCTTCCTTCCTTCCCTTCCTTATTTCTTTTTCTTTCTTTCTTCCTCCTTTTTTTCTTTCCTTCTTTCTTCCTCCCCCCTTCCTTTCCTTCCTTCCTCCCTTTCTTTCCTTCCTTCCTTCTTTCTTTCTTCCTCCCTCCCTCTCTTTCCTTCCTTCCTTTCTTTTTTCTTTCTTTTTTCTTTCCTTTCATCTATATCTATCTATCTATCTATCTATCTATCTATCTATCTATCTATCTATCTATCTATCTATCTATCTATCAGTCTACCTACCAAATTTGTTTGCCACCCATCTCACAGTTCAGACTTATATCTTTCAGTTGTGGGAAAGCAAGGCTGGGGAAAAAAGGGAGTATGCCAAAATCTGGCAGGGGGCTGTAACCTAGTCCTCAACTTACAAGCATTTATTCAGGGACTGTTTGAAGTTACAGTGGCACTGAAAAAGTGACGACTGGTCCTCATACTTACAACCGTTCACAACTTTCCCACAGATATGTGAACAAGATCCAGGCACTTGCCAACCAGCATGTGTTCATGATGGTTGCAGCATCCCTGGGTCCTGGGTTGACTGTTTGCTCTCTTCCCAGTCACTTCTGACAAGCAACGTCTATAAGGGAAGCCAGATTCACTCAAGTGACCAGATGATTCACTTAACAACTGCAGTGGTTCACTTAACAACCGTGGCAAAAAAGATCATAAAACTGGGCTGCTGGGAACCTGCTGCTTGTGCAGCCGGGTTGAGAAATTAGCTGCTGGTGAAGCTGGGCAGAGGCTGCTCCTGCCCAGGGTTGGCGCCCATGAAAGAAGGACACAGAGATCTCTCGGGGGAAGGGCCCCGCTGCTCCTGGGATGCACACTGAACACTGGACCACGAGGAGCAGTGGACCTTGTTTATTTATAGCAAAAGCAACCAATCACATTTTATTGTTATTCAAATTGACCAATCATGGTTACACATGTGTTCTTCTAAACTATCCTAAATGGACATAGGTGTTAGAGGTAGATTCAAATACAGTAATGACCAATCATTTGCAGGAGGCGTCAGAATTTGCCTTAAATGGAATAGCCAATGGTGTGGAGGAATACTGTGATTATGCCCTTATCTGGCTGTAGCCAAATGGCCTCTCTCCTAGGTTTCTTTGTTTTCTGGGTTTATGGCTTACTTCCTTACACATGGTTCACTGAAGACTTTCCATGGTAGAAAAGTACTAGCCAGAAAAGTACTAGCCAGCTACATGTATAGGAACAGAGATCATGGTTATTCCAACACTGGGCCACGCTGAAAGGATTTATGACTGGTTCTTGAAGCCAGGTGGGTGATTTTTTTTTTAAGCCGGTCCCCTTCCCTCCAACCCACCTCACAGGGTTGTTGTGCTGGGGAAAACAGGTGGAGGAAGGTGTGTTGGCGCATGTTTGCCACCTGGAGTTATTTGTAAACATAATAAAGGTGGGATCCAAACAAACAAATAAGCAAGCAGCTTGGAGGAAGGAAGGAAGGAAGGAAAAAGTTTGGGAAGCACTGCCTTCGTTGCTAAATCTTAAATCCCGGTTTATAAACCAGACTAGATAGGCTTACATAAATGCACTAACCGGACTCCGCCTGCCTTATCACCCGGTGAGCATAAATAAGGCGGCTTTATGTGTGTTTCCAGCTGCCGGACAGGAGGAGAGAAGGGAAGGCGGATGCTGTTTGGACAGGAACAAGAAAACAAAGCAAGTTCCTTGTAAATGCAGACCGTCAGGGCACAAAGGGATGCATTCTTCCACTCCCCGTGTTGACCGCTCTTCCTGCTAGGAATCCACCCCAGGCGACAACAAGCGTTTTCCAGATCAATGCCTCCTTGTTCCCCCACTTCCCCCCAGGATGTCCTGCCACCTCCATTGTTCTCGGCCCTCACTGCCGCCCCGTAGATGGGCAGCCAGCCGAGGGCAAGGCCGACGCAGGCCAGTCTCCAGGCAGCCTCAAATCCAGGAATGGGATGGAAAATAGCAATAGGACTTAATTTATGTACCCCTTCATAGTGCTTTACAGAGCGGGTTGCAGACTCAGCGTATTGCGCCCCCCCCCCAAAAAAAAATAGGGGTCCTCATTTTGCCGACTTCGGAAGGATGGAAGGCTGAGTCAACTTTGAGCCGGTCAGGATCGAACTCCTGGCAGTGGGCGGAGTCAGCCTGCAATGCTGCATAATGGAAAGGGAAACAGGTTAGCCAGGAATGGAGAATAAACTAACATCCATTGCTGAAGGGGTGCCAGTTGGATGAGGGCAATGCCCGAAACAGCCCCCACCACCAACTTTTGATTTTCCAACAATACGGGTCCTCGACATACAACCATTCAAAGTTGCAACGCCACTGATAAAAGTGACTTATGACCTTTTTTCGCACTTACGACCGTTGCAGCCTCCCCAGCGTCACCTGATCAAAATTCAGATGCTTGGCAACTTGTTCCTATTTATGACGGTTGCAGCGTCCCAGGCTTATGTGATCAACTTTTGTGACCTTCTGGCAAACAAGGTGAAATGGGGAAGCCAGATTCACTTAACCACCTTGTTGCTAACTTAACAACTGCAACGATTCAACTTGTAACTGTGTTAACAAAGGTGGCTAAACTCACTCACTTAACAATTGTCCCCACTTAGCAAGAGAAATTTTGGGGCCAATTTTGGTTGTAAGTCAAGGACTAACTGCAGTCAGAAGGGGCCGAGGAAAAGGGAAAGTGAGAAAGCCTGGTGGAGAGGGCTATGAAACAGCCACAACCAGGCTGCACATATAAACCTCATATTCATGGTTTATTGAATAAGTCTTGCATGGATGGATGTAAGGCACTATGGTGCTGTTAAAGGCTCATTCTTAACCCACCATGATCTAGTTCAGGGGTCTTCAAACTTGGCAACTTTTGTGGACTTCAACTCCCAGAATTCCTCAGCCAGCCAGGGCTGGCTGAGGAATTCTAGGAGTTGAAATCCACAAGTCTTAAAGTTGCCAAGTTTGAAGACCCCCAATCTAGTTCCCGCAACAAACTTATCCAAAAAGCCATAATTGCCTCAGGAAAATGGGGAGGGGGGTGGGGGGGGTGCTAGGAAGGCAAATGGTCCCAGTGCTCAGTACCTGTTGGCTGGAGAATTCTGGGAGTTGAAGTCCATCCAACTTGCCCAGTGGGAAAAAAGCTTTAGAAAGTTCACACGGCTCCTCCTCCTCCTCCTCCTCTCCCTGTGCCCCTCCTGCTGATACCACCTAAATAGGATGTCGTTATTTCTATCTTGGGGGGTGGGGGGGTGGAGGAGGTTTCCCAGATCGCCCCACCCAATTAGCCACCCACCCACTGATGCTCTCCCTGTGCTTCCTTGGCTCCTTGCCCTTCCAAGCCTGCTTGTTTTGGCAAGCCTCCCCACTGCAGGGCTGGGGATGAAAATTTCCCTCCTCCCCCTGGTTTAGCTCCAGGCCAGGCTGATTAGAAAGGGGAGAGGCAGGTGGAAGAGGCCAATTGCAAAATCGTTTTCTTTTTCTCCAGAGACATTGCTCGACCTGGCTAACTCTCCCCCTCCTCCAGCACTTCTCCTTTATTCGTTTAGTTTATTATCAATTATTAAAGTTATATATTGCCCATCTGGCTGTTTAGTGAGACTCTGAGCAGCTTGCAATATACAGATAGACCTCAACTGGTGGGATTCCGCCGGCGGTGACGCGCACCGCTTCGGCAGAACCGGTAGCTAATTTTTTGTTGCCCAGGCCCAGAATGGACGTCCGGAAGCGGCATCCACACAGAGAGAGAAGCAACCTAGAACTAAGGAGAAACTTCCTGACAGTTAGAACAATTAACCAGTGGAACAACCTGCCTCCAGAAGCTGTGAATGCTCCAACACTGGAAGTTTTTAAGTAGAGACTGGACAGCCATTTGTCTGAAATGGTATAGGGTTTCCTGCCTGAGCAGGGGGTTGTACTAGATGACCTCCAAGATTCCTTCCAACATCATCATCATCATCATCATCATTATTATTATTATTATTATTATTATTATTATTATTATTATTATTATTATTATTATTATTAAACTGGTGGTTCACATATTTGAATCCCACCACTGCTTACAACCATTCATTGAGTGACTCTCTTAAGTTGCAACGGCGCTGAAAAATGTGACTTTATGACGGTTTTTCACTCTTAGGACCGTTGTGGCATCCCTAGGGTCACATGATCAAAACTTAGCCTCTTGGCAACTGACTCGTATTTATGACGGCTGGAGTGTCCCAGGGTCACATGATCCCCTTTTGTGACCTTCTGAGGAGCAAAGTGACAATCGTGTTACTAACTTAACAACTGCAGCGATTGACTTAACCTGTAGCAAGAAAGGTCATGAACTGAGTGAAAACACCACAACTGTCTCACTTAGCAACAGAAATTTGGGCCTCAATTGTGGTCATAAGTCAAGGACCACCTGTAATAAAAATAGAGATATGTTGTCTGCCATGCTTTCAAAGAAAACAAAACCCTTTCATTTAGGAGATGCCACCACATGTGGTCAAAGTCACTTTGATGTGCCCGGCGGCGCTCTTCCTCCTGTCTGAGGTTTTCATTGTTGTGAGCATTTCTTTTGAGGATTGGCAGCGGGGGTGGGGTGGGGGGTGTTTGGTTTTTATTTCCCCCCTCTGCTGGGTGGTTGTAGCAGGTTTTGGTCACTTCACATGATCCTGGGACACTGTGACTGTCATAAATATGAATCAGTTGCCAAGCATCTGAATGTAAATCAGAAGAGCCTGGAGATGCTGCAACATTCCAGCTGATGGGCGCTTCTTCTGGGCTCATCAGAAGCGCCCAGCTGGAGCCTGGCACTGATCCTGGCGCTTTCGCTGAGCCCCGACAGCCCTGCAGCTCCAGCCGTCTCTCGCTCAGGCTTGTGCGGTGCTGCCACCGGTTCAGCTCCTTCCCCTCCCCCGCTACCACTTTTCTAGGATGGTCGCGTACCACCTGCCAGGTGCCAATGTACCACAGGTGGTACCCGTACCACTGGTTGAAAAGCCCTGACGTAGAGCAGCGACCAATTAAAACAAAAACTGCAGACCCCTACAAAAAGTAAACGCCTACAATGCAGGTGATCCTCAATTTACAACCGCCATGGAGCCTGTCCTAAGTTGGGATGGTTTTAAAGTGGGCCATCCCATGACGGTTCTGATTTTTGGATTTTTTTTTGCAGCAGTCGTTAAGTGAATCACCATAGCTATTGAACAAATATAGCCATCGTTAAGTGAATGCCCCAATCGTTAAGCAAACACTAAATTCTACTATAGGCTTTAATAATACATTTTCTGTCCTTAAATTCAACAGACAATCCTGGTTCCTTACGCCTGACAGCCGCCAGGTTTAGCAGAAGCCCTGATCCTCACTCTTCTGAACTCATGGTTTCTATTAAGCAGTGATGGAGGCCACAGCCAGAAAAAGGTGGGCAAACTACAGATAATCCTCGAAATAGGACCCTATCTGAAACCAACCTTTCTGCTGCTAAGTGAGACAGTTGTTAAATGAGTGTTGCCCCATTTACAACCTTTCTTGCCACAGTTGTTAAGTGAACCACTGCAGCTGTTAAGTTAGAAACACGAGTGTTAAGTGAATCTGGCTTCCCCATTGACTTTGCTTGTTAGAATCTCACCAAACCCCGGGATGCAGCGACCGTCATAAATGTGAGACAGTTGCCAACCATCCAAATTTTGATCGCGTGGCCACGGGGTTGCTGCAACACATGTAAGTATGAAAAATGATCATAAGTCACTTTTTTCAGTGCTGTTATACCTTCGAACAGTTGCTAAATGAATGGTTGTAAGTCGAGAACTTGTGTTTTCAGAGCAGGGGGCCTTGGTGACATTCATTCATGCTCCATTACAAGCCGTCCCTGACCCACTCTCGGAATTCTGGGAGTTGAAGTCTTAAAGTTGCCAAGTTTGGAAATCCCTGTCCAAAACTGAGCACAACCTCCGGATCTTTTTTTAGGAGCAGAAAGTGTAGATGGGGAATGATGGGTCCAAATCTTTTCCCTCTTTCCTAATAGCAGGGGTTGCCTGCTCGAGGGGGTTGCACTACAGCTCCCATAATGCTCAGCAAGCACGTTTACAGGAATGCCCTGGCAAGTAGTGGCGAGTACTGAACTGAAGCAGGTTGATTCAGAGCATCAGCCCACCTTGGACGAAGTTGGCAGAGAGCAGAGAGAGGAAGGGAGGGGAGAAAACCGGTGCCCATTTTACCAACTCCCAATGCTGGCTAGGGAATTCTGGGAATTGTAGTCCACAAATGCTGGCTGAGGGATTTGGGAGTTGTGGCCTACACATCTTAAAAGCCGTTGAGGTTGAGAAAATTGTCCCAGAAGCTCCTGGTTAAAACAGAACCCAAACTCTGCAGCAGGGGTTGAACTTCAGGTAGACTGCTCTGGCGTGTAGAGGGTCTACCAAGTATCCAGGCTCAGAGCTGCAGCTGATTCGGGCTTCGTTAGCATCTGTGAATTAGCTCTATAATTACGCTTCCAAGCTAATGGCCACCCATTGCCCTATTTGTGTGGGCAGCACATTATTCTGAGACAAGGCAGGGAAAGGATAATTCAGCATGTAGGCAGAGAGGTGATATTCAGCCAGTTCACCTGAACGTGAGATAAATAGGTGAACTTCAGCCTCTCTAGCAGAAGACCATCTTCTCAGCCTGTGGACTCCTGTTTCCGTTGACAGGCAACAACGAAGTGACTCTGAAGTACAGTTAGTCCTCAACTTATGACTTTAATGATCATTTGAAGCTAGAATGGACCCAGCAATGCTACTTCAGGCACACACATACACACCCCACACACCGCACGGGTCACCTGGCTGCATTTAGGGTGCTCAGCACCAGGCATTTGCAGCGCCCTGCGCTCATGTGACCCAAATTTACAAGACTTTTGTATTTACTTCTGGTTTCCAGGAAAAACCAGCCCATAGCGAACAATGGATTCACTTTACGAGTGCCACCTTCACGGCCATATTTGTTTATTTTATTTTATTTATTTATTTTAATCCCATTTATATCCCGCCCTTCTCCGAAGACTCAGGGCGGCTTACAATTTAAGCACAAACCAATGTGCTTTAGCAATAGCCTTCATTCTATGTATATGCCTGCTTATTAGGGCAAAAAGGTCATAAAATCGGATCCAATCACGTGGTGACCTGCTTTATGGCTGTCAGGACATGTGACCATAATCTCCAGGCTCAGCTGCAATCATACACTAAGGACTATTTTGTAGGACGCTTGAGCTGCAGTGGAAGTCCCCACGAGGACCATCGTTTCAGATGGCGTCCAGCAGTGTTTCTCAGCTCTGAGAACTTGTAAGTTTACGGACTTTAATTCCCAAAATATATATGTGTATTTCCTACAGATAAGAAAAGTCGCCCAGAGCTGGGTTGGGCGGCAAATAAATTCAATAAATAAATATAAACAAATAAAGTCCTGGAAGAAAAAAAAATGCAGGTAATCTTCAGCATGACCACAACTGAGCTCAAAATTTCTGTTGCTAAGCGAGACATCTGTTAAATGAGTTTTGCCCCATTTTACGACCTTTTTTTGCCTCGGTGGTTAAGTGAATCACTACACTTATTAAATCAGTAACACGGCTGTTAAGTGAATTTGGCTTCCCCATTGACGTTGCTTGTCAGAAGGTCACAAAAGGGGATCACATGACTCCTGGGACACTGCAGTAGTCACAAATATGAGTCAGCTGCCACGCATCCAAATTTTGATCACGTGACCATGAGGATGCTGCAACAGTCTTAAGTGTGAAAAATGGTCGTAAGTCACTTTTTCCAGTGCTGTTGTGACTTTGAAGGGTCACTAAATAAACTGTTGTAAGTCAAAGACTACCTATAAACAAAGATTAAGCTTTTGAAGTTTTATTTATCTCAGAATTTTGATCTTTATGTTAACCAATCAGATCACAGAAAAGGGCAGAGCTACAGTTCAAAATTTTGTGGCTCCACATTTGTCCAGGAATAACTGCGTTGGAGGTTACAAATCAATTTTATCGAGAAAGCAAGTTTGCTTCCAGAATTAATTCCAGAATCCAGAAGTAACAAATAACTCTGATTTGGCTCAACACCTTGAAGGAAGAGATCAGAGGTGGACAACTAGGGCTGGCTCAGGATTTCTGGGAATAATAATAATAATAATAATAATAATAATAATAATAATAATAATAATAATAATAATAATAATAAAATAAAAATAATAAAAATAAAAAAGAAGAAGAAGAAGTGGGAAGGGATCTTGGAGGTCATCTAGTCCAACCCCCTGCTCAGGCAGGAAACCCTATACCATTTCAGGCAAATGGCTGTCCAGTCTCTTCTTAAAAACATCCAGTGTTGGAGCATTCACCACTTCTGGAGGCAGTTGAAGTCCACAAGTCATAAAAGGGCCATCGTTCCCCTCCCTTGGAATAGATGAAAGCCATGATTCCTGGGTGAGGTAAGGATTTTTTAAAAAAAAAACAAATCAAAATTGCAAGGCCACAAGCACGGGATCAAAACGCGACACCTTGAAAACAGGACAAACCACACCAGACTGTTGCAGCCATAGATTGAAGCCGGGATACCCACCTGGGAGGGAGAGAGTTGCCAACTGCAGCATCAGGTAGAACAAGGGTGGATAACTATGGCACCTTTGATAATAATAACAAAGTTGGAAGGGACCTTGGAGGTCATCTAGTCCAACCCCCCCCCTGCTCAGGCAGGAAACCCTATACTGTTTCAGGCAAATGGCTGTCCAGTCTCTTCTTAAAAACTTCCAGGGTTGGAGCATTCACAGCTTCTGGAGGCAGGTTGATCCACTGGTTAATGGTTCTGTCAGGAAATTTCTCCTTAGTTCTAGGTTGCTTCTCTCCTTGATTAATTTCTGACCTTTGCTTCTTGTTCTCCCTTCTGGTGCTTTGGAGAATAGCTTGACTCCCTCTTCTTTGGGGCAGCCCCTGAGATACTGGAAGACTGCTATCCTGTGCCCCCTCCCCCCGTCCTTCTCTTCATTAAACTGGACATACCCAATTCCAGCAACCGTTCCTTATATGTTTTAGCCCTCAGTCCCCTAATCATCTTTGTTTTATGACCTTTATGACCTGTGGCTCAGGAATTCTGGGAATTGAAGTCCACAAGCCCTAGAGTTGCCATAGCTGCCTGCCCCTGCGATAGAAGTTCCCAGACTTAAGAAGCCACCTGGGCAGGTGTCCTTTTTAAGTGCTTCCACCCAACTTACACACCTGCACACCCGCACTCTTCAAGGGATGACCAACCAAAAGCAGGTTTCACACAACAAGGGCCAGGGTTGTGCATTATGTACTTTACCCGGTCAGCCACCAATCGCAAACAGAGCTGGGTGGATCAAGCAGCCCACACAGTTCCACTAACTGAGTCAGAGGTCAACCTTTCAGGTATATAAACTCTCCATTACTTCCGGCTGGGGCATCTGTGTTGACATCATCCCTGGCAGGGTGTTGTAGGTGTGGTTTGAAGGCTGCAGCAGCTTATCAGGAACTGGGATGATTATCCTCTGCTTTGATCCACCATCTTTTTTTAACCTGAAGCTCCTTGTTCCTCTCCTAAGGTTGATCAAGTTGGGTGAAGATAACTATCCCTCAGTAATGGGGTCAGATCTTGAATGCATCCTGTCCCCAAAGTACAGGTAGCCTCAACTTACAACCATTTGTTTATTGACACTTCGAAGTTACAACAAAAAATGACTTGCAGCCAGTCCTCGCACTTATGACTGTCAGACTATCCCCACGCACCTGTGACCAGAAGTTGGCAACCGGCATGTATTTATGACAGTTGCAGCATCCTGAGACCTTGTGATCCCCATTTACGACCTTTCCAGGCGGCTTCCAACAAGCAAAGTCACTGGGGGGGGGGATCCGGATTCGCTGAACAACTGTGTGATTCACTTAACAACTGCAGTGATCCACTTAACAACGGTGGCAAAAAGGTCGTAAAATCGGGCTCAACTCACTTAACAGCCGCCTTGCTTAGCAATGGAAATTCTGGCCTCAATTGTGGTCGTAAGTTAAGGACTACCTGTAACTGGGTTTCTGAGTTGGCACAGCCCCGCCTCAGAATCAGAAAGGAGTTGGAAGGGACCTTGGAGGTCTTCTAGTCCAGCCCCCTGCTCAAGTAGGAGATCCTATACCATTTCAGACAAGTGACTGTCCAGTCTCTTCTTAAAAACCTCCAGTGATGAAGCACCCACAACTTCTGCTGGCAAGCTGTTCCACTGGTTAATTGTCCTCACTGTTAGGAAGTTTCTCCTTAATTCCAGGTTGCGTCTCTCCTTTCCATCTGTTGTTCCTTGTCCTGCCCTCTGAAGAAAGTACATTGAGGAATGAATGTCCAGGATTCTTCGAGGATAGGATGGCCCTTCTCACCCTGAACTGGCCAGGTTTAGGATTTCTTCCTAGACACTAGATTTAGAAATGACCCAGGCCATGATGGAGGAATGGCGTTCCAATGAGATGGGGAGGGACAGGTGGTTCCCAGGCTGGTTTGCTGGATCTTTAGAGCTTGAAATCTGCTATTAATTCTCATTCCAAAAGGGTGAGAGTCCATTTGTAACATCAAGCATCCTAAAAAAAATAAAAGATTGCTTTTGGGGAAGCAGGATATCAAGAATATGTAGTGCAGTCTCAGACAGACAGGAATGTATCTGGTTTAATGAAAAGAAGGTCTAGGGTGGGGGTCCCCAACCCCCAGTTCGTGGACCAGTACCAGGCCACGGCCTGCCAGCAACCGGTCGGCACAAACAAGCAAAGCCCCATCCGTGGTACGCAGGCAGCACACAAAACCAGGCACTCTCCAGTCCACGAAAAAACCTTTCTCCACGGAACCGGCCCCTGGTGCCCAAAAGGTTGGGGACCTCTGGTCTAAGGGTGGTGTGATAGCAGTCTCCCAATGTCTAAAAAGCTGCCACAAAGAAGAGGGGGTCATCCTATTCTCTCAAGCACCTGAAGGTAGAGCAAGAAGCAATGGATGGAAACTAACTGAGGAGAGAAGCAACCTAGAACCAAGCAGAAATTTCCTGACAGTGACAACAATTAATCAGTGGAACAACCTGCCTCCAGAAATTGTGGGTGCTCCATCACTGGAGTTTTTTAAGATGAGACTGGACAACCATTTGTCTGAAATGGTACAGGGTCTCCTGCTTGAGCATGGGTTTGGACTAGAACAGGGGTCTCCAACCTTGGCAACTTTAAGACTTGTGGACTTCAACTCCCAGAATTTGTCAGCCAGCCAAGCTGGCTGAGGAATTCTGGGAGTTGAAGTCCACAAGTGTTAAAAGTTGCCAAGGTTGGGGGCCTCTGGACTAGAAGACCTACAAGCTCCCTTCCAACTTCTTGATAATCAAAACTCTGTAGGTCTTCAGTGGGCCAGGTAAGGTTTGGAAAGAGATCAAAGAGGATGGGTGGAGTTTGGTGGAATCTGGGAAAGACTCTGCTTAGGAGTCCAGTCTCCTTCCCAAGTGACGCCAACCTGGGAATGATTTGCTGTCAACCTGAGTAGCTCGTAACGAGAGCAATGGACCTGTGGCTCTCTGCCTATGAGGCAGCTTTTGTAGCACAGCTTAGTGGCATTGTTCTTGCCTCGGGAGCAGGAGGTGCCAGCGTTTGATCCCTGGCATCAACGTTTAGAAGGATCTGAAGGAAGAAGAGAAAAGTCTTGGTGCAAGAGGAATCAGCAGGATCCATGAATCACCTGCCTTGACGTTGGGCCAGCTGTTGTTGCAAAGCTCTGTGATTCAGTGAGAGAAAGGTCACCTCCACGGAGAAGGTTCAGGTCACGACCTTGACATCACCTGTTTCCACAAACTCTGGACAGCTTGGTCATTCTTAGAAGTCAGCCAAACAAGATCAGCCCCATGTCTCTCCGTGGGAGGATTCAGCTTCCTCCTGGACACATCGTCCTTGAGCAGAAGATCACCATCATCTTGCTTTCAACTTGGCCTGAAGGTCAGCTTGAGCTACCGGTGGAACGGACCCATTGCCAGGGCTGTTTGGAAGGTTTCTGAGGACAGTTTTGTTTGAGGTCTTTGCCGCCCTTTGCTGCTTGGTTACTTTTTTGCAGAGGTTTCAAGACCCAACTAGCTAGCATCATCAGGGCTAGAAGGGAGGGGAGCTTGCAGAGAGGAGGAGGAGGAGGAGGAGGAAGAGGAGGAGGAGGAGGAGGAGGAGGAGGAGGATGACGACGACGACGACTGTGGGGTGCTTGGTGCTCTCTAAGCCTGATTGTTTTCTTGTAGACGTTTCATGGCCCAACTAGATGACATCATCAGTGCTAGAAGAAGAGGAGGAGGAGGAGGAGGAGGAGGACTGTGGGGTCCTTAGTGCTCTCTGAGCTTGGTTGCTTTCTTGCAGACGCTTCATGACCCAACTAGGTATCCTCATCAGTATTAGAACGATATAGCGCCAAACTCAGAGAGCACCAAGGACCCCACAGTCCAATCCTGAGCAATAAATATTCCCTTCTATCGGTTCGGTTCTCGTTGGATCTCTTTGTCCCTTCCCCACTCAAGGCGAGGGTGACCCCCACCCCAGTCTTTTCCAAGACAAGTGCTCTTAACCCCCACCCACCCCCCAAATTGTTCCCCTCCCAACTTCCTACAGCTTTCTCTCAACCAAGACTGATAGGCATCAGCGCTCCAGAAGAGGCTTTCCACGTCCAATCATCCCATCCTCTGGGAGGGGGTGGGAGTTGGAATCTCGCATCGGCAAATACCCTGAGGAAGTGAGTTCCAGAGATTTATTGCTCAGAGGTTTTTTTTTTTTAATAAGGAAGCAGCCAGCTTGTTTTTTCCTTCCTCGGTCACTGGCAGAAACCGCCTCATGACTCACAGCTACACGTGTTGCCCATTTAGCTAAACGTCGCTAATGATAGAAATAGGGATGGTTTCCCGGTGGCTCACAGCTTTGCCCTCTCCGTCGCCCCATCGCCAGCAGCTGCGATATATCGAACAGGAAAACAAGATTGTCGATGACGCTTTAAGATTGTGAAGCTGGCCTCTCCTCAGCTTTTGGCAAATTTGTCACGAACCCTCGTCTTACCTTGATTTCCAGTGTATTCACGACCCGTCCCTCAATATTTTTATTCAAATAATCGCTGTAGCCAACATCCAATATACAGGCAGTCCTTCACTTACGACCACTTGTTTAGTGACAACAGTGCTGAAAAAAAAGTGATTTATGACTTGTTTTTTCACACTTAACGACTGTGGCGGCCTCCCCATGGTCAGAGGATCAAAATTAGGCCGCTTGGCAAGTGGCTCATACTTACGACGGGTTGCACTCTCCCAGCACTAGGTAACCTTCCCCGTCAGCTCTAGTGAGGGAATCCAGATTCGCTTAACGACTGCATGATTCGTTTAACAAGTGCAGTGATTTGCTTAATAACTGCAGCTAAAAAGGTAAAATGGGACGCAACTCAATAGCTGTCTTGCTCTACAATGGAAATTTTGGGCTCACTTGGTCATAAGTGGAGGACTACTCATAGGTAATCCTTGACTTATGATCAGTTGCCTAGCGACCGTTCAAAGTTATGATAGATCCCTCCCCCAAAAAAATACTTAGGATACAGATTTGAAGGGCCAGTGGCCACTCTGCCCCCTCAAAAAAAACAATAAGCCTTCCTTATTTTCATCACCTTCATAATTGAACTGTCACTATCTGAGGCAATCACTAAACAAGGATAACCTGTATTGATTAGTAGCTAATTTTTTTTAAAAAAAAAGTAGGACAAGAGAAAGCCTCAGGAATCTAACACTGTACTAAAAGAATTCTGTAAACTCAAATCACCACTGAAAATGTCTTTTTTTTTTGAGCTAGCATATTTTACATAAGGTATGCCTCACTGGGTGTTAGTGGCTGATGTTTTGCAAACCAAATAATTTAGACATGAGACAAACAGCCACTGTTTTGCAATGTTTCTTTGGCCAACGATAACAAATAGTTTGGTAAAAGGCTCCAAAAACATGCTCAAGAATAACCAATGTTGGGATGTTGGCCAGAGGCAGCCAAGGACTTGATAACCCAACCAACTTGCCTGACAGTTTTAGGATTTGCGGACTGAATTCCCCAGCCAGCAATTGTGGACTTCAGCTCCCAGAATTCCCCAACCAGCCCAGCTCAGCCCAGCTGGCTGGGGAATTCTGGGACTTGAAGTCCACCACCTCTTAAAGTTGCCCTGCTTGAGAATTATCTGGTTAGACTTTTCCTGTATCCAGGTCTGGAAATGTTTAAAAGCAAAGGAAGACCAAGAGTGCAAGATGTTGGATTGTCACAGATATGATACACCCATGGCTTCATCGCTCACACAGAGGTGAATCAGGTGTCAGCAGGAAAGATAGCCAAATTTGGCAAAAATGAGACACTCTATGACAAACTGCCCCAAATACTCCAATGAGTAAGCAGTGGCAAACACGATCATGGAAATGCTGGGATTAGCAACTGGTTCCCTTGGCAACCTCAGGTCTCCTGGTCCCGTGTCCTCCTTCTCAACTTCTCTCCAAAGGCCCAAATGCAGCATCCTGTTTCTTCTTTTTTGTCTTTATTTTCGCTTATCGATAAGAGTGAAACACAAAAGAGAAAAAGAACAGCCAGCGTTAGTAAAAGAGAATATTTGCAGCTCAGGGTTGACATGAGGTGCCCTCAGACGTTTCATGACCCAAACTAGGTAACATCATCAGTGCTAGACATCCAGCATTAACGAAGAAAAAGAAAAAAAAGGAAAAAAACCCAAACAAACCCCAAATGTCAAATATATGTAACGTTAAACATCTTTATGTAGTCCTCGACTTACGACCACAACTGAGCCCAAAATTTATGTTGTTAAGTGAAACATTTGTTAAGTGAGTTTTGCCTAATTTTACGATCTTTCTTGCCACAGTTGTTAAGTCGTGAATCACTGCAGTTGTTAAGTTAGTAACCTGGTTGTTAAGTGAATCTGGCTTCCCCATTGATTTTGCTTGTCAGAAGGACACCAAAGGGGATCATGTGACCCCGAGACTCTGCAACCGTCATAAATATGAATCATTTGCCAAGCATCTGAATTTTGATCACGTGACCATGGGGGTGCTGCAACCATCGTAGGTGTGAAACATGGTCATAAATCATTTTTAGTAACTTAGAATGGTCACTAAACAAAGTGTTGTAAGTTGAGGACTATTTGTATTTGAGCAAAGTCAGTGGGGAAGCCAGATTCACTTAGCAACCCTCTTATTAACTTCACAACTGCAGGGATTCACTTAACAACCGTGGCAAGAAAGGTTGTAAAATGGGGGGGGGGAATCATTTAACAATTGCCTCAGAAATTTTGGACTCAATTGTGGTTGTAAGTTGAGAACTATCTGTAAGAAAGAAAGTTCAGGGGTAGGCAACCTTGGCTCTTTGTATGACTCATGGACTTCAACTCCCAGAATTCCTGAGCCAGCATGGCTCAGCTTGGAAACCTCTCCCTTTCCCCTCAGCATGGCTGGCTCAGGAATTCTGGGAGTTGAAGTCCACAGGTCATAAAAAAGCCAAGGTTGCCTACCCCTGGACTAACTAATCCCAATAGGATTGGCCCTCCTCCCTTGTTTGACAGATGCGGCCTGCTGTGGACCCCATCAGTCGACTAATTCTGGCTGGTGGGGTCCAGGAGAAGAGCCTTTTCTGCTGTGGCTCCCACCCTCCGGAACAGGGCTCCTCAACCATGGCCACTTTAAGACTTGTGGACTTCAACTCCCAGAATTCCCCAGCCAGCTGGCTGGGGAATTCTGGGAGTTGAAGTCCACAAGTCTTAAAGTGGACAAGTTTGAGGAGCCCTGCGCTGGAACCTCCTACCCCTTGAGGTGAGATCTGCACCCACCTGGCTGGCCTTTTGAAAGGACCCCAAAACCTGGTTCTGCAGTTTAACCTGGGACCCCTGATGGAGGCCTTCCACCCTGGAGGTGGTTAGTGGACTATGGAATAGCAATCACACTTAAGACTTTTATACTGCTTCACAGTGCTTTACAGCCCTCTCTGAGCGGTTTACAGGGTCAGCCTATTGATCCCCCAACCATACGGATCTTCATTTTACTGGCCTCACAAGGATGGAAGGCTGAGTCAGCCTTGAGAGGGTCAAGATCAAATTGCAGTCAGCAGAAGTACAGCGAATCAACTGGTAGGAAGAAGATCCCCCCCCCTGCTGTGCAGATAGTTCTCAACTTACACCCATTTGTTTCCCAACCGTTCAAAGTTACAACAGCCGTGAAAAAAGTGCCTTATGGCTAGTCCTCGCACTTAAAGCATCCTAGCGGTCCTATGATCTGAATTTGAGTGCTTAGCAACCAGCACGTACTTACAAGAGATGCAACATCTCAGGTCCAGGTGACCCCCACTTGTGACTTTCCCAGCCAACCGCCCCAAGCAAACTCAATGGGGGATGCTAGATTTGCTTAACAACCTTGTGACTCACTTAGCGACTGCAGGAATTTGCATAACAATAATGGCAAAAGGGATTGTAAAGCCGAATGCGAGTCACTTAGCAACCTTTGCAACACGAATTGATTGTGGTTGTAGGTTGAGGACTACCTGTATTTTGGGTTTTATCTCTGTTTAACTCTGGGAGACAGTGAAGGACAGGTTGGGGATGGCGTGCTGTGGGATTGTGAAGAGCTGGACACAGCTTAGCGATTGAACAATGTATCTCTGTTTATGTTAATGTTTAATGCCTTTAATTTTTGTAATTGCTTTTATAATGATGTCAGCCACCCAGAGTCACTTGACAGTGAGATGGGCAGCAAAAATTAGATAGATAGATAGATACGGTAGATAGATAGATAGATAGATAGATAGATAGATAGATAGATAGATAGATAGATAGATAGATAGATAGATAGATAGATAGATAGATAGATGATAGACAGACAGACAGACAGATAGATATAGATATAGATAGGACAGAGAGAGAAACAAACAAACAAGCAAATAAGCAAGCAAGCAATAAGGGGAAAAATTTTCTGGCTGCTTGATTTCTAAAGTCCCAGAGCAATTTAGCTTCTTCATTTTCTATTACTTTATCTATCTCATTTTATTCTTTTATGCTCCTGTCAGTTCATTCCAGTGGAGGCCTACCTATTAGAAGTATTAACCTGAGTTAGTTGAGGACAGGGCCCGACAGGTTTTGACAAGCATGGATACTATAGCCATAATAAGACGTGTCTCCATAACACCCAACATGGATAGGCTGTGATTAATCCAGAACAATGTTTCTCAACCTTGGCAACTTGAAGATGTGGGGACTCCAATTCCCAGCATGGCTGGCTAGGAAATTCTGGGAGTTGGTCCCCACATCTTCAAGCTGCCAAAGTTGAGAAACACTCATCCAGATGTTTCTCACCTCTTGCCAAGGAGCAAGGAATAAAAGTATCTAGGAATGAAAAGAGCAACAGAAGTTTTGAGCCAGACAGAAATGGGCAGCGTAAAAAAACTCAGGGAAAAGTTTGCTACTTCTGTAAATTAAGCACATTTTAATGTCCTGTCCAAATTTTATATGTGTGTGTGTGTGTGTGTGTATGTATATATATACATATATATATGTATGTATGTATAAATGTATATATATACGAGTGCCGCGTAGCAGAGTGAGCACCTGTTACTCGTCCCAGCTTCTGCCAACCTAGCAGTTCGAAAGCACGTAAAAATGGAAGTAGAAAAATAGGGACCACTACGGTGGGAAGGTAACAGCGTTCCGTGTGCCTTTGGCGTCTAGTCATGCCGGCCACATGACCACGGAGACGTCCTCGGACAAGCGCTGGCTCTTCGGCTTTGAAACGGAGATGAGTACCGGCCCCTAGAGTTATATATATATATATATATATATATATATATATATATATATATATATATATATATATATATATATGGTGTTGATACCTCCTGATTTGTATAAACTATTTGAAAATGAAGGCCAACCCCCACTGAAAAAACGGCACCCATTGCAATGATTTCCTTCCCAAAGCAAGTTAAACTGGGGAAGGGTGATGCCTTATGAAGGTTTGCTCAATGAAATCCAGGGGATGTTTATATTATTGTTGTTGTTGTTGTTGTTGTTTTTTATTGGTCATCGCACAGTCAGCCAGATGTTCAGACTGGATTTGGCATTTTTGTCTACCTATCGAGTCCTTACCAAGGACCTGGGATAGGCAGATGTGGATGTTTGGTGGTATTATAGATATTGTCACAGGATGGAAGCAGTTCCCAGTAAGGCCGCCTTTTGCAATTGACTAATGGCGAATTTGTCAATGCCAGTGGTGTTCAAGTGGTGCTCCAGTTGTTTTGGGATTGCACCCAAGGCACCTATTACTATCGGTACTACCCTTCCTTGCCTTTGCCACAGTTGTTGTTGTTATTGTTGTTGTTGTTATTGTCCTCCCGGCCATCCACAATCATTTAACAAGAAGGCTGGTTGCTATTTTTTAAAGAAAGATGTCAAGCGAATCTCTTACATTGGAGAAGAAAAATCTAACCAGGGTGGCCCCCTTTGAAATCTTAGTCATGGTTTCCCAGGGTGTAAGCCAACGGATCTCTTTCCCCTTCTTCTGAAAACAGAGGGCATTATACTCTGAGTTATTTTCAGCTTTGGGCCCATTGAGCCGGGAGGAAACCTGGCTGAGCCCACTGACACTTGCTTCTGAGTAGACCTGTTTCCAGATTACACTTTGCAAGTAATCTACCTGAATCATTTTCCAAGCCAGCCATGTTGTACCTACTACTGGCGGCCGTTCCTCCCCGTTTGGTGTGTGATCCACAAAAAATCATCCCCGCCCTTCTGGCTAGTCTTCGGGCATTCAGGAAGGGTGGCCCAGTGGTTAGAGGAATCCAGCACTGGCCCCGCTCTGGCCTTGGATGGGACGCTGACAGGTCCCTGAGGCATCCCTTTGCTCCTGCCAGAGCTGCTTGGCTCATTCTGTAATGCTGCCCTCATGATAACCATGATTCTGAAGAAGAGCTTGTGGCCTCGCCAGTCATGCAGAGGCACGGGGGAACGGAGAGCGGAGAAGAAGCCAAGAGAGAGAGAGAGAGAGACTGGCAGAGACAGGGTGGCAGCCAAGAATCCCATTAGTGGGTGGCAATTAAGCAGAGCTGGGAGGACCCATTCTGTCAGAGGGAAGGTGCAAACGTTTCAATCAGCCCTTTGGTCTGCGTCTTTCCAGATGGATGGAATATCACTCCCATAATTCCCAGCCAGATGTAAAAGATCTACACCCATTCTGCAGGAGGAGGAGGAGGAGGAGGAGGAGGAGGAAGGAAAGAGGGGGAGGGGGAGGGGAAAAAGAAATGCAGGCAGCATAGTCATGTGGGATTCTAGTTGAAAATACCTTGTGTACAGATGAATTCCTTTGCTAGACATCTTTTTCACCTGTTCTTTTATATATTCCTATGTTTTAATACAGGAAGAGGGGAAAATAGGAGATCTCTTTATTGTCCATACAATTCGCCCTGTCTATCATCTTCCTGTTCTTTACTAAGCACCCAAATGTTGAAAGACACCAGTGTTCAATTTCTAATAAGCCATCCTTAGAAGGAAACCTGCTAAAATGAGCAAATAAAATTAAGAAATACAAGTACTCCTCAACTTACTGTATGACCAGTAGCTTAGGACGATTGCATGTTGGCTGTTGGTCAGTTGGCCTGAATTTATGGCCATTTGCAGTGTTCCACAGTCAGGTGACCACATTTTACAACAGTCTTGCTGAAAACCCGCAACTATTTCTATGTCTTGGCCAAACCGTCCCATAGTGAGCCACTGGTTTGCTTCACAACTGCAGCATTCAGTTAATGAACCCCCCCCCAAGCTCATAAAATCCAGTCATTCACATGAGTGATCCGATTTACAACCATCACGATTTATGACCGTGATGGGCAGGCTCCATTATAGTTGTAAATTGAGGACTATTTGTACTGCCTGTTGATTGATTGATTGATTGATTGATTGATTGATTGATGTGCCATGAAGTTGTTGTTAACTCTCAATGACCATATGATATTTAATTGAAAGGAAGCTTGGAGGTCATCTAGTCCAACCCCCTGCTCAGGCAGGAGACCCTATACCATTCCAGACAAATGGCTGTCCAGTCTCTTAAAAAACTTCCAGTGTTGGAGCACCCTCAACTTCTGGAGTAAGCCATTCCACTGATTAAGTGTTCTTGCTGACAGGAAATTCCTTCTTAGTTCTAGGTTGCTTCTCTCCTTGACTAGTTTCCATCCGTTGTTCCTTGTCTTGCCTTCTGGTGCTTTGGAAAATAGATTAAAACACACACAAACACACATACACAAACACACACAATCACACACACACACACACCGCTTCTTTGTGGCAGCCCCTTAGATATTGGAAAACTGGTATCATATCAACCCTAGTCCTTCTTTTCACTAGATTAGACATACCCAATTCCTGCAAGTGTTCTTTGCATGTTTTTTTTTGTTGTTAGTTGCGAAGTCGTGTCCGACCCATCGCAACCCTATGGACAACGTTCCTCCAGGCCTTCCTGTCCTCTACCATCTTCTGGAGTCCATTTCAGCTCACGCCTACTGCTTCAGTGACTCCATCCAGCCACCTCATTCTCTGTCGTCCCCTTCTTCTATTGCCCTCAACCTTTCCCAGCATTAGGCTCTTCTCCAGTGAGTCCTTCCTTCTCATTAGGTGGCCAAAGGATTTGAGTTTTAGCTTCAGGATCTGGCCTTCTAAAGAGCAGTCAGGGTTGATCTCCTCTAGGACTGACCGGTTTGATCGCCTTGCAGTCCAAGGGACTCGCAGGAGTCTTCTCCAGCACCACAGTTCAAAGGCCTCAATTCTTTGGCGCTTAGCCTTTCTTATGGTCCAACTTTCACTGCCATACATTGCAACTGGGAAGACCATAGCCTTGACTATTCACACTTTTGTTGATAGGGTGATGTCTCTGCTTTTTAGTGTGCTGTCTAGATTTGCCATGGCTTTCCTCCCCAGGAGCAAGCGTCTTTTAATTTCTTGACTACAGTCCCCATCTGCAGTGATCTTGGAGCCCAGGAAAATAAAATCTGTCACTACCTCCATTTCTTCCCCATCTATTTGCCAGGAATTGAGAGGGCCGGATGCCATGATCTTGGTTTTATTAATGTTAAGTTTCAACCCAAGTTTTGCACTCTCCTTCTTCACCCGCAACAAGAGGCTCTTTAGTTCTTCTTCACTTTCTGCCATTAGAGTGGTATCATCTGCATATCTTAGGTTGTTGATATTTCTTCCGGCAATCTTAATTCCAACTTTTGATTCATCTAGCCCTGCCTTTCTCATGATGTGCTCTGCATATAAGTTAAATAGGCAGGGTGACAGTATACAGCCTTGCCGGACTCCTTTCCCAATTTTGAACCAATCAGTGGTTCCGTGTCCAGTTCTCACTGTTGCTTCTTGGCCCACATATAGGTTTCTCAAGAGACAAATAAGATGGTCTGGTACACCCATCTCTTTAAGAACTTGCCACAGTTTGTTATGATCCACACAATCAAAGGCAGAAGTAGATGTTTTTCTGGAACTCTCTAGCTTTCTCCATGAGCCAGCGTATGTTGGCAATTTGATCTCTAGTTCCTCTGCCTCTTCGAAATCCTGCCTGTACTTCTGGTAGTTCTCGATCCACATACTGCTGGAGTCTAGCTTGTAGGATTTTAAGCATAACTTTACTAGCATGAGAAATGAGTGCAATGGTGCGATAGTTTGAACATTCTTTCGCACTGCCTTTCTTTGGAATTGGAATGTAAACTGATCTTTTCCAATCCTGTGGCCACTGTTGAGTTTTCCAAATTTGCTGGCAAATTGAGTGTAGCACTTTTACTGCATTGTCTTTTAAGATTTTGAATGGTTCAGCTGGAATATTGTCACCTCAACTAGCTTTGTTGTTGCTCAGCTTTTCTAAGGCCCACTTCACATTCTAGGATGTCTGGCTCGAGGTCAGTGACCACCTCATTGAGATTATCAGGGATGTTAAGCTCATTCTTGTATAGTTCTTCTGTGTAATTTTGCCACCTCTTCTTAATCTCTTCTGCCTCTGTTAGGTCCCTGCCATTTTGGTCCTTTATCATGCCCATTTTTGCATGAAACGTTCCCTTCATCTGTCCAATTTTCTTGAAAAGATCTCTGGTCCTCCCTATTCTATTGTTTTCTTCTATTTCTTTGCACTGTTCATTTAAGAAGGCATTCTTATCTCTTCTAGCTATTCTCTGGAATTCTGCATTCAATTGGGAGTATCTTTCTTTTTCTCCCTTGCCTTTCACTTTCCTCCTTTCCTCAGCTATTTGCAAAGCTTCCTCAGACAGCCATTTTGCTTTCTTGCATTTCTTTTTCTTTGGGATGGTTTTGGTTGCTACCTGTTGTACAATGTTGTGAACCTCTGTCCATAGTTCTTCAGGCACTCTGTCTATCAGATCTAATTCATTAAATCTATTTGTCACCTCTACTGTATATTCAACAGGGATATGATTTAATTCATACCTGAGCGGCTTAGTGCTTTTCCCTACTTTCTTCAGTTTAAGCCTAAACTTTGCAATGAGAAGCTCATGGTCTGAGCCACAATCAGCTCCTGGTCTTGTTTTTACTGACTGTATAGAGCTTCTCCATCTTTGGCTGCAGAGCATATAGTCAATCTGATTTCTGTGTTGACCATCTGGTGATGTCCATGTGTAGAGCCGTCTCTTGGGTTGTTGGAAAAGAGTGTTTGCTATGACCATCGTATTCTCTTGACAGAATTCTATCAGCCTGTGCCCTGCTTCATTTTGCACTCCAAGGCCAAACTTGCCTGTTATTCCAGTTATCTTTTGGCTTCCTACTTTAGCATTCCAATCCCCCATAATGATAAGGACATCATTTGTGGGTGTTAGTTCTATAAGGTGCTGTAGGGCTTCATAGAACCGGTAAATTTCATCCTGTTCAGCACTGGTGGTTGGGGCATAGACCTGGACTACTGTGATATTGAATGGTTTGCCTTGGATTCGAACTGAGATCATTCTGTCATTTTGAGGATTGTATCCCAGTATTGCTTTTCCTACTCTTTTATTCACTATGCAGGCTACTCCATTTCTTCTGAGGGATTCTTGCCCGCAGTAGTATACTTGATGGTCATCTGAATTAAATTCACCCATTCCTGTCCATTTTAGTTCGCTGATACCTAAGATGTCGATGTTCAGTCTTGTCATCTCTTGTTTGACCACGTCCAGCTTTCCTTGATTCATGGATCTTACATTCCAGGTTCCTATGGAGAAAAAATCTTTACAGCATCGGACTTTCCTTTCACCACCAGACACATCCACAGCTGAGCGTCCTTTCGGCTTTGGCCCAGTCGCTTCATTCTTTCTGGCGCTACTAGTACTAGCCCTCTGCTCTTCCCCAGTAGCATATTGGACGCCTTCCGACCTGAGGGGCTCATCTTCCAGCGTCATATCGTTTTGCCTTTTGGTACTGTCCATAGGGTTTTCATGGCAAAGATACTGGAGTGGGTTGCCATTTCCTTCTCCAGTGGATCACGTTTTGTCAGAACTCTCGGCTATGACCTGTCCGTCTTGGGTGGCCCTGCACGGCATAGCTCATAGCTTCATTGAATTACGCAAACCCCTTTGCCACGACAAGGCAGTAATCCATGAAGGGGTTGCATGTTTTAGCCTCCAGCTAAAACACAAAGGTGATTTAGCTAATCACCTTTGTGGCTCTTCTCTGCACACTTTAATTCTAGAGTCTCAACATTTTTATCTTTATTTTATATCGTGAACCTGGTGCTTAGAGCACACAGGAATCTTTCAGACAACAACAGAAAAATGCAGCAATCTAAAAGTCAGAGGAACGGAACTCGGCCCTTCTGCAAAATTTCCTGGCTATTGAAATCATGTATTTCAAAAATAGTGTTTTCTTTCTTCTTTCTTTCTTTCTTTCTTTCTTTCTTTCTTTCTTTCTTTCTTTCTTTCTTTCTTTCTTTCTTTCTTTCTTTCTTTCTTTCTTTCTTTCTTTCTTTCTTTCTTCTTTCTTTCTTTCTTTCTTTCTTTCTTTCTTTCTTTCTTTCTTTCTTTCTTTCTTTCTTTCTTTCTTAAATCAGTTGGTTTTATTTGGAGTCACGCATGCTTAAACATCCGTGTTGGACGTTGGGCCTTCATGAAATGCAAAAGGGCAGAGGGGCTACGATCGAAAATTATGTCTGTGAAAAATGGGGTGCCCGGCTGGTATTCCTCATCCCAGGATTTTAATTCCCTTTCTTGTACCTGGTATGTGTGCGTCTTTCCAATCCCATCTTCAGAGAAAATTAACACACACACACACACACACACACACACACACACACACAACTGGCTGCAGGCGTGCTCTGTGGACTGATGCACCCGGGTGCAATTTCCCACCTCCTCCGGGCTGGGTGGATGACAGGACCAGTGTTGCATTTCTGGCTGGGTACCAACTGGGACACTGGCACGCCTTGCCTTGGCGTGGGAATGCCTAGGCTGTGAGTGTGGTCCTGTGCTCTGTGTGACAGCCCCATCGCATCACTGCCAGGCCACGCCTTTGGGGGAGGAGCACCACCCACCAGCCCTTCTGACTCAGAGCGAGGCGACCAAGAGGCTGACTGACCTTCAGCCGCGACTCATCCTGAAGGCCCTCTGGATAGTTTCCTTCCCAGGGCTGAACCCTTGAGCATATTTGAAGGGTGTGCAGGCCAGTTTGAGTCACCTGGAAACCCAGCCCTCCCGCACCACCCACCCTGCCAGGTTTGGCCGAAGGAGACGGGAGAGTTAGAGGACTCCCTCCCTCCCTCCCTGCCATGGGTCAGTTCCCCAAGCTTGGCTGGGGAAATCAAATAAAATTGATAATGATGCATTCAGTTGGGTCTGACTCTTGGCGATGCTATGGGGCCAGGCCTAATGAACAGAATAGCAGAGTGGGAAGGGACCTTGGAGGTCCTCCAGTCCAACCCCCTGCTCCAGCAGGAGATCTATACTATTCCAGGCAAGGGGCTGTCCAGTCTCTTCTTAAAAGCCTCCAGGGATGGAGCGCCCCCAACTTCTGGAGGCAAGTCGTTCCACTGGTTAACTGTCCTCGCTGTGAGGGAATTTCTCCTTTGTTCCAGGTTGGTTCTGTCCCCGCTTAGCTTTGGAGAATAGGTTGACCCCCCCCTTCTTCTTTGTGGCAGTCCCTCAAATACTGGAAGACTGCTATCAGGTCAGCCCTCGCAAAAAGTGAGAGAAAAAATGCCCCAAGGACTGGCATTAGGTATGTACACACAACCTGCTCGACTAGCTAGTTTATGAAGCTGGTTTACAAGCCTTGGCACAACTATTTAAGCTTGGTTAGGGGTAACCCTCTTCCTCCTCCTCTTCTTCCTCCTCCCCCTCCCCCTCCTCCCCTCCCCCTGCTCCTCCTTTTCTTCATCTCCTCCTCCACCACCAACACCTCCTCCTCCCCTCCTCCTGCTCCTCCTCTTCCTCCTCCTCCATCATCACCACTTCCTCCTCCATCACCACCACCTCCTCTTCCTCCTCCTCCTCTTCCTCCTCCATCATCACCACTTCCTCCCCTTCTTCCTCCTCCTCCATCACCACCACTTCCTCCTCCATCACCACCACCTCCTCTTCCTCCTCCTCCTCTTCCTCCTCCTCCACCACCACTTCCTCCTCCTCCATCACCACCACTTCCTCCCCTTCCTCCTCCTCCAT